>NW_010108679.1:9866-25118 GCF_000699245.1 Pterocles gutturalis | reverse complement strand
TGACTGATTTATGTACTTTGATCATAGGCAAAAACATTTTCAAACACTTTTTAAACTCTATTACATTTATTTCATGCTGTGAGCTAGTTGTCTGGTGACCCCATGTAACACATTTTGATCTGTCTATAAATTGGTGTACATTAGCATGTGCTAAAGGTTTAGCAGGATTTTGCTGGGACAGAAGCATCTGCTCCCTACTCCGCGGAACTGTAATTACAAGTTTAGGTTTAGATTAACAGAGCCTAATAGATGTAATCCTGCAGAAGAATATGAAGACTTTTCACCTAAGGCCATTATCTGAATGTCTCTCTAGCTGGGGTTAAAATATTTAGTAATGAGATGAAAATCATTCATAAACCTCGTAACAGGAAACAATTTATGTTCAGGCACTGGATATAAAATAACTTTAATCATGTTATAATGGCTATCGTGATGCAGATAAGCAGGATTACACTCTGTAGAAAAGTAGTAAGCATCTTATGAAATTTCTCTCCTGGCTCATTTTGAGAAGTCTTTCTCTTTCAGTAAGATGATTATGGAAGCCTACCAGTGGCAGATGATACGTGTCATGTACTGATATGTTAAAGTGGTTAAAGTATCAACAGTCTGTTTGTAGCTACAAAATTGGACTACGGATCCAGATCATAGCCCAAACCAACATGTTTGGCCAGGGGATTTTGGATCCTCTATCCAAAACTATATTTGAGTATGGCTGAGTATTCCAGGAAAAGGCTGGAATTATTATTAGCAAGACCACATGCCACTAATACTGATCCTGTGTGTAAAATGGACTTTATAAATCATGTGTGCCAATATAAAATAAATATGCTCACGTCCCACTCCCACATTCCTCACTTTTCTGTTGTGAGATCAGAGGGATTATGACTTTTAATTAAGACCCCAGAGAAAGGAATGGTTGACTTTGCTAGTGCAAATTAGTTTGACAGCAAAGAGCTTCCACAATTCAATTTGATTGTTAGGGTAGACAGTTTGATTTAATAATTTCCTTGAGACAAAGAACTAATATTGCTTTTAAAAGGGGAGGGGGACACAGTGTGTGTATTAGCTGCATATACAAGAGGTAAAAAAAAAAAGTTCTGTTTGAGAGGGGAGAAAGGATCTGATTAAAGTAGGTGTGTTCATGGAGGCTAAGGAGAAATATGTACTGTACATGAGAGCAGAATAGCCAAGTTTGTTTCTCCATGGGCTAAACAAGATTTAGCCATTTAGAGTCAACCCTCAGGGTTACCTGTAAATTTGGGAAGCTATGAGTATTTTGTATGAAACTGTTTTTGCGTGAAACATTGCTCCTCACGTGCCCTCAGCTTTGAGACGGAAAAGATACAGTGCAGCTTAAATTCAAATAAATCTGGATGCATGTTTCTCACTTAAGCCTCATTCTCAACACAATGCTCAGAAGTAGAGGAATTAAAGGAAAAAGGTTTTTTTTCCCCTGTCCTTTCTATAGATTATCATTGTCCAAATGTTGGTGGTATTAGACCATCCCCTGGTGAATTTAAAGGTTTATCCTACATCTACATTCTAAGACTAAAATGGATTTTAAAGGTACTGAGACATCCAATATCTCATGGGGTCTTAACTGACACATGAAGCAATGCAGCCCTCATCATGGAAGGTGGGGAGGTGCACCGTGGGCAGCAGTGGAGCCCACATGGGTAGTGTCAGACGGCATAAACGAGCATTCTCTGCCAAGGGGCTATGCTGCCTTCCACGTACTCAGGGTTTTGCATTTTAAAAAATTTTCTTTAAAACTTAAAATTTTTCTTTTAAAATATTTTCCAGCAGATGTCAGGTTCAGTTCTCCTTCAGGTCAAATAAGAGCTACAAAACTAACTTCTATCCATATTCTTTTGCTGCTGAGCTTGGCCCGCACCTTTGAATAACAAAAGCAACCAAACTTAAAGCAAATTAAATAGCTAAAAATCAGGATTATGTTATGCATTGTGGAAAAAGATAATCATGATTTTGATTGTTTATTTATTTACCTGTGGTTTACCTAGGGAAATGCAAATGATGGGAAACACTTGGTTTGCACAGCTTTATCATTAGAATAATAACACTTAGTAACCTGTATGTCATTTTACACTGACTGTAGGAACTTCATTTTTTCATGAAAGCTATTAAGCCTGATAAGAGCTCGGGATAACGTTCCTGGGTACAGTACAGGAAGGCAGCATACTGATGGGACTTAACAGAAACCAGGAAATTCACCAGGAACCTTTCTAAGAGTGCTTTCTTGAACTGTTCTTTCCAGACCCAGGCATCTAACCTCAGGGTTCAGAGAAATATCCCATCCAACTTCACAGCTGTGAGCTCTATTCTAAAATTTGTTCCATCAAAAAAAAGAAAAATGGGTACCAGTGCCTCACTTAGACTTACACCTAAATAAATTTTAAAAAAGCGCAAGCTAATACCTAAAACATATATATAGTTGGTGAGAGACCAAAATGAAAATTCTTCCTCTGCTTAATTTCACACAAGCATAGATATACTGCTCAGGAGACAGTATCCTGCCACAAAATGTCTTGTAGTCAATGGCTAAGTCTCTGGCTCTCCGGTTTGATTTCATAAGATGCAACAAGTCAAGAATATTACTCTCTAGTATGGGTGTTGGAAGACTTGTTCAGAATACCCCTGTTGTTTGTCAGTCCCCATTTTGATATTTTCTGGCAAGTGAAAGAACTTCTACAGGAGGTGCTGAGATTCCACCAAATCTCCTGAAACTTAGCATTTAGAGTACACCGGGAGAAGAACTGGATTCACGTCTTTATTTGGGAAAATAAAGGGAAAATGTTCTCCCTATTTCAATATTACATTTAAGGTGGGACACTGTCTTTTCTAGATGTTCTGCGAGGGGAAGATGTGCTCTGAGAATGCCAGACATTGCAGAGGAGTGTGACACAATCTGCGCTCCTGCCAGAGCTGTAGCAGCAAGATGAGGGGCTCTCAATTTGCATTGTGCTGTGGCCACTAGCAAAAAGAATGAAACTGGGGACACAGGGACATACAGAATCAGTGAAAAAGAAAACTGTAGTCGCACCTAGCACAACAGTTTGCCCGATTTGCAACCACACTCCTTTCTGCCTTTCCTCTGTTCTCTTCTTTTTCTAAGCATATCTAGGGAAAAAAAAAAAAAAAAAAAAGGGATGTTTGGGTTGAATTTTAAATGGCAAGATCCAGTCTGTACTGTAAACTGTTGCTAGCACAGTGTTTTGTTGGTTGAAAACTGACAATGTGGTATGCAGCTGAGAGCCGTGCTGGCAACAAAACTCTAATGCTTCTGCTTCTTATTTGGGGGGAAAAAAAAAAAAAAAAAAGACCATGAGTTCCTATTAGGTGAACTTCACTTGAAATGTGATAACATGCCAAGGTTATGTTACTAAAGGCTGAATTTGGGAAGGAATTTTATTATATATGCTGTACTTTCATTTGAGTATTTTGTGGCAGATACTTCAGTTTTACACTTGGGCTGAGTTAATTTAATTGAACAAAGAAGCTTATGTCTAAATGATTGCCTACAGTGGAGTCCAGTTTGTACTAAACACAAAGCTTTGGAAATTCAGCTTCTCTCTCTCCCAGGTTTCCCCATACAGAAATTACCTCAGTTGCTCTGTATTAAAGCGCTCAGCAAAAAGGGGTGCCCTGTTTCTGGTCAGCTCAGAGACAACTACTATAATAAATAAAATGAACGATAATAAAAGAGCAAACAGTAGAGGTCTGGACTCCTGAGCCTGCTGTGCTATTAAGTTCATACTCCTTTCCCAGTTGTATCAGTACTTCATGGGTGATGGACTTTGTGGGCACACTCAGCAAGATATGCATCTTGTAAATGGGAAAACAAATGCATCCGTGATCAGTGCACTCTACGATATTGGTTTCCTAGGCAGACAATTTATCTGGCAGTACTCTCGCTGAGAGCTGCTGTGGCATGGAGCAATTTTCCTCCGTTGTGGCAGGTGTGTGTACCACGCGCACGGGAGTGGGAATACAGTTGTGTGCACGCAATCTGATGTGAGATTTCATCTAGTTATGATTCAGTTCTGCCACTTAATTACTGCATTCTCAGGTCTCCTGTAATAAATGTGTTTTCTTAACCTACAGTCTCTAGGCTGCTAGGCTAAGAACTCTGTTGTAATTGAAAAGCTAGTTGGGAACGCTCCAATCTTTTTTTTTTTTTAAGTGAGAATTGCAGAACAGCATACTAAGAAAGCAATTTTTTTTTTTTAAGTCAGAGGGGCAGGTCACTCTGTTTCAGATTGTCAGCATGGTTTCTGTAGGTTTGGGTCTTTTTGATTAGGATCAGGGTGGGAGTGTTTTGTTTTTTGTTTTTAATTGACTCCAGCTTGTGAGCTCTCTCATCTGAAATACTAACTGCTCATACAGCAGTTGATTTGAAGCATGTAAGGTACATGACAGCTTTTCATACAAAATCCACATAGTCTAAACATTGAGATAAATCAGAAAGTGTTGTACATTGTGATCCTCTATTTTCTGCCTCTTCTGAAAGACAAGAAAACACTGAAAAACACTTTGCATGCCCTTGGGATATGATTTCACTACTCTTGTCTAAAAGCATTATCAAATATGTAGTTCAGGGAAAGGCGCTCTGGCATGTAAACATGTTTTGTCTTCTTTTCTGCTCTTAAAATTCTAAGCAAGAATCTATAAAACTAAGTACTGTTATGGAAGCTGAAATTGAAAGGCTTCCCTTTATAAAACAATGAAAGTACAATTTAACCTGTAAAAATGATTCCTACACAAATTATGAGGAAAAAGAGTCTCTACCTGGGGAAATTCCAGATGTTGATTTCTATAATAAGTTGTGTCAAATGCATGACGGCTACAGTATGTCTGATGAGACACATCAACTATAATGATATCCGTATTTAATGATAATTGCATCCTAACGGGTAATGGTTGGGTCTATTTTCCTTGAGCTATCTGCACTTTGTTACCTGATTCACTCCTTATTGCAGGTGGCTAGGAACTGGTGGTGGTTGTGACATAATTTTGTTTTGTGGCTTTTAGTCTTCTACAACGTGTTAGGCTGGCCAGGAGTATTTTGCAGCTGGCAGATTGCACTCAGTGGTGTTTGAAGTAGATTTTTTTTATGGCTTGAGTGTCTTCATGCAACTGCGAAGCAGGAGACTCAGCTTTTCCCATCCGCTGTCTCCATCTCATCAAAAGCTGTTCTGTATATAAAATAAGTAAATCAGCTGTGCAGTTGAAAGACCATGGGACAGAAGAGGAGATGTAGGGTGCAGTTGCAAAACATGGTCCTCGCTGACATTCCCATTTAGGTGCTGTCCAAGTTGCCTCTAGGGGCAAGACAGATCTTGCACATTGGCACAGGGCTGTGTGCCTTGAGGAGGACCCGTTAGGAGGAGGAGATGAATAGAAATTGTCTTAAGAATGGGACAAAGGTGAAGCACAGTGACTTTCATAGCTGCTGGGCCCCAGTGGGAGAAAATTGAAAGTCTAATGATTAGTACCTTCTCCTGAGAGAAGGGTGACCAGTTCTGTTCACCAAATTGTGCAGATGAGTACCCCAGTGAGGGAGATACTGGAGAGAAGGAGGACATCCCAGCCAGCCCATGAAGTCAAAGGCAACTGGAGTATTTGAACCACAAATGTCTTATTGGGCCACTCTTGAAGCTAGGAGGAGAAACGCCCAGGGTGGAGGATGCCCAAGCACTAGACACCAAGCAGCTTAATCACCACCAGGACTCATGCTGTGCTGCCCTGTGCCTGTCCAGTGGAAAGCACAATGTGCCACACAGGTTTAATTCTCTCCAGAGGGGCAGCTGAGCAGGGGTGTTGAAGATCTAAACTGTGGGCTTATGTGTTTAAAGTGGTACTTAAATAGTTGGGTCCCTGGGTGAATCTAGCTGATAGTGCATTAGAAACTTTGAAAATGTTTACATTACAGCCTTGACAGCTCAGCATTTGATGTATTTTTTCCTTCTAACTAAGCTAGTTTTATATATTAGGAAAGCAGAGAAATAATGAATGTGTGACGACCATTTTTTTTTCCTTAAATTGACTCTTCTTATATCCCCTTATTTATAAAAAGTTAACAAAAGCTCAGTGTAATTTATTTTTATAAGTTATGGTAATCATTATGTGATTTTTTATTTTTTTTTTTTACATTCCATTTGCCTAGTTTTCTATTTAGATAGTGAAAAGCCGGATTAAGTATTGGCACTAGACCTTCCAGCTGAGCTCTGGAAATGCAGCTGTCCAGCTGGCTCTGACTCATTTCCACAAATAAAAATGCTACAGTCTGAAGTCTAATGAGCTGTGTGCCTGCTGCATGTAAGACAGAGGGAGCTGCCCATCTTGCATTTTTGTGCCTACAACCTGCAGCCTGCCTCTGCAGACAAGTACATTTTCCTTTCTGGTAGCAATAGAGTTAATCTGAATAGATAAAGGACTGCAGTCATGTAACATTGGAGAGACTTTCTAGAGTAATCCTTGGTCCGCATCTTCTCCAATTCTGAGAACTCTAAATTTAACTAGAAAATAATGACAACATTTAATATTCCTGGAAAGATGTGAGAAGTACAGGTTTTAAAAAAATAAGTTCCTGTACATACTCATTTGCAGGATACTTCTGATGAGTAAATTGTTCAACTTATGATTCATATTAATTTATAATCGTGATTGTTGCAGGTTTTTGAAACAGCAATCTAATGCCATAACGTGGCAGTCGTTGTTATAAAAGAAACGGGAATGAACTACAGGATTTTTGTTTAGTGGGAAATTTTATGACCTCTAAGGAATATATTTTCTTACATTTTTAAACAAAAGAAGGTGTTTTAGGTTTTCTGTAAAATAAAATACATGTAGGAAAGCTTTGAAGTCTTGGGCGACTTAAATTATTTTGACATTGATTAATATCAAAACATGTCACCCCCCTTATTGGACCTCTTATGAATTTCATGGAACTTTAAATATCAGTTTAATTTAGACATGTTTTGGACCGAAATCAAAATGCTCTACTCTCCAAAATGTCAAACAGGATGCTTTTAATGTTTCTCTTGTGTTTCCAAAACAAAACTTCTTTGAAATATCTTAAAGACTGACAAAAATGTTTTCCATATGAAAAACTAAGTTGTCAAATCTTAAACCAGTTCTCTCTAGAAATAAGGTTTTAGTCTTACACTGTTGTTTGGCACATTTTTTAAGGTCGTATCTAAAACCACAGGAAACAAAAACACAATGCAGGGATGAGGGATTTGGACTCAGTAAAACAGTTCTGCAGCACAACTAAAATGTGTGGTGGGCTTTAAAAAGTGTTTCATAATGTGTGAGAGTGTGTTTTCACGGCTTTGCAATATCTAGGCAAAAAATAATTTTGTGTCTTTGCATATAAGCCCATCCACAGGCTAGCAAAATTCAGTTTGGTAGTGATGGCAGGGCGATTGCCAGGAATGGGAAGTAAGCATCTCCCTACTGTCTCTGCCTTGCCCACTCCCCTTCTTGTAACCCATGTAACTTCACTGATGGGGTAGGTATAGAAATTTGTATTAGGCTTTCATCCCAGTGATAACAATATGAGCTGTTGGCATTAGCCCATCCAGAGCATGCATTTCACTTGACAGGTATCACAGAATCACTGAGGATGGAAGGAACCTCTGGAGATCACCTAGTTCAACCACTTCTGGCTTAAGCAGGGTCAGCTAAAGCAGTTTGCCCAGGACCACATCTGTGGGCTTTGAACATCTCTGAGGATGGAGGTCCCCAATCTCTCTGGACAACCTGCCATAGAATCACAGAAGTATAGAATGGTTTTGGTTGGAAGGGACCTTTAAAGGTCATCTAGTCCAACCTTCTTATAATGACCAGGGACATCTTCAACTAGACCAGGTTGCTCAGAGCCCTGCCCAACCTGACAAGGAATGTTTCCAGGGATGGGGCATCTACTATCTCTCTAGGCAACCTGTTCCAGTGTTTCACCACCCTCACAGTAAAACATTCTTCCTTATATCTGCCCTCTTTTAGATTAAAACCATGACCCCTTGTCCTGTCGCTACAGGCCCTACTAAAAAGTTTGTTCCCATCTTTCTTACAAGCCCCTTTTATGACTTGAAAGGCCTCAATAAGGTCTCCCCGGAGCCTTCTCTTCTGCAGGCTGAACAATTATTGTGAGGACTTTTTCTTAAATCCAAACCATATTGTTTTCAGCTGAGTTTTGCTTTCAGATTTGGATTTGTTTGGAACCAAAACTAGAATGAGAAATCTGGGCAGAATACATTTGAGAAAACTACTCCTAGTGTGAGGATAGTAGCTCGAAAACAAAGGCAGGGTGAATACAGATCCTGTAAAAGTTGTCAGTAGTGGCTTTCCAGAACAAATCAGAAGAAACTGCATGTCCTTACCAACTCCCAGCATTTAGTTTTTCTATAAGACTTCCTAACTCTTGTATTTTTCACCCCAGGTAGCAGCTCCTATGACTGCATGCTTTAGGAGACATCTATAATGGAGCCAGGGAATTGGACACAGCTGGATCACTCCTAATGGCCCTAGCCAAAATGTTCATCTGTAAGTGTGGGCAATTCCCTCAGAAGGCCATGACTAGGGCTGGGAGGGTTTGTTTCAGAATTTTTAACCAGGTTAGCAAGTGTTCTGCAGCGAGCCTATGGGCAGTGTGGTTCTCTAGGAAAAAAAGTTGGTGATGATATTGATAAAATACAAGATGAGAAGATAGACTGAAATTGCCTTAGGTGAGATTGGACAGAAACCAAAGTTAGCGTAGGATACTGAATAAATGACAGGTCAGGAGCCCAATAGGATACTGAATAAATGACAGGTCAGGAGCACAGTCATGCTTCATGAGGGCAGCTCTGCCACAGTGCCACATACAAAATCATCATGTCCAGGCAAAATGTTTCTGACTTCAGGGGTGATGACTGGAGTCGTCTCCTCTTCCCCAGCTAGTGACTCCTGCTTGGCCTTTTGTTTCTGGGTTGGTTTGGGGTTTTTTTCCCAGTGACTAAGCATCTAATTTGAATCAACTGTGGGAGAAGAGAGGATTGAAGGTAAAGTAGTGCTTTTTATTATTCAGGCTGTCGTTAATTGCTGGTTTTAATTCACAACATTTAAATGAAATATTCACGCAGTCGGGCCAGTTGTAATTCAATTGGAAACCCATCCAACTACCCTGAGGAATCGCATCAGGGCTCCTTACGCAGCAAGAAAGAATTTAAATTATAAATTTGAAATAAGCTTTCCTCCAGTTTTGCCAGGAACAAAATGGGCTGGTGCTTAGTGCCTCCATATGGGGAATTAAAGCCTTTGCAAAAACTCAGCATTAAAGAAACACGCAGAATTTAAGAACACGATAAACGAGTCTATATTTTTACTTTCTGGTAAGTCCCAGTGAAAAAAATTGAATGTTTTGCAAGCACATTTCCAGGTGCAAAGTGCACTACCACTTCTGCTATGAGTATCTGTATTTTTAAAAGTTCTATCTTACACTAAAAAAATTGATGAATTATTTAGTTGCACACAAAGCTATCTTTGAAGATGCCGATAATAAAAAAGAGGAGGTAGAGAGCAATTTTAATGGAAAATTACTATACAGGCAGTTTAAATGGGTCATGTGGTACTAGCCCTGAGAGGTATTTTGAACTACTAGAAGAATTCCAGTAAGAAGCTTGCTCCAAACCCAGGGCAAGAGATGCAGCAATAGGGTCAGTTCCCACCACTCCGAAATCATGATTCTTAAACCAGTCACTGATTTTGAGCTGTATGATTCAAACCCTAATAAACTGGGGGAGGATGGCAGGGGGAAGTTACTTGACTCTGCAGTAAGTTGCTGTAGTCAATCAGGCTTTCTACTCTTTCTACAACTTTGTCAGCTGGAAACTTCCTGAAGTTGTTTTGGGGGGCTTTTTTGTGTGTTTTGAGTTTTTTCCCCTCTTTTTGCTTGTTTGGTGGGTTTTAGCCTGGGATTTGGGGTTTGGGTGTTTTTTTCTGTTTGCTTGGGGATTTTTTGTTTGGTTGGGTGTTTTTTTTTTTTTGGTCTTGCTTAACTGTTTAAACAGAGCTTAGAGAGAAATGAAATAGCCACTTCACCCTAGACTGCTGTCCTTTTTGCCTCCTAACCTTTATGTCCATGACTTGTTTTCCTTCTGCTAATCTCTTCCTTAAAAACACCTTTCAAAGAATACAGAGCAGAACCCAGAAGTCCTTCCCTCACCTTAAAATATAATGGCTTAGAGTTGACACTTGCAGACCACAGCCTAGCTCATTTTGTCACATTTTTCTTAGCTTTGCTACCTTGGAAACCTAGTGCTTTGTGCCTACACCACAAACTGGAGTGACAAGCACAGTACAATCCTGGTTTTGGAGACTTCCCCATAGCTCAAGGCTATTCAGTTTGTCATGAGATACAGAACTTGCACTTCACTGTTCTAATTTCCACAGCTGACAATTGCTCCAGACCCTCCAGAGGGGCAGGTGGGAAAGAGAAATACAGAATTGTAGGCAGGATCCTTCACTTACCTAAATCAGCAATGGCTCCATTGACTAGACTTACAGTACTAGCTGATGATCTGTGCTATTGTATACTGTCCTAGTAAGAAAGATTCTGATGTCAAGACAAGTGTCTTTCTCCATGCTCCAAAACTGAGTGTATGAAACCAAACCTCCACTTTGAACATTTATCTTCCGCTGCTTAGGATCCCTAGAACTCAACTAGGGATGAGGCTGATCATATGCAGGGCGAGTCTGATCATACAGCTAAAACAAAAAAGGCAATTCTGTAATTTATGCTTGATCATAAAGTTTTTCTGGTGTGTTTCTGGTGTGGGTTGTTTTTTTTTTTTTCCTCTCCAAGAGGAGTCCAAGAGGAGTTTCTAGTATAGCTAGCTAATTAATTGAGCTGCATGTTACATAAAATATGGTTTTTCTAACTAGAAGTATTCTCGTTCCACAAGGATTATGCCGCTTGGTTTTGTATGGAAACAATATTAGATAGAAAGCAGTTAATTTCTTGGCAGAGGAAATTCATGTATTTGTATGGCAACTGCATCTGTTAACAGAATAAATTCTCCTTCAGGGCCATCTCACTGATTTTACAACCAGTTTCACATTTGATCCAAGTTCGTTGGAGCATGATATCTTGGACATATCATGGTAATGATTGCAAAATGTTTAGCAAGTTGGGTTGGAATTTCGGCATGTTTAGTTCTCCTCATTTCAAAAAAAACCCTCAAGCTCACGTTTAAACTGCAGTTAAAGTATAACATTGCTTATAGCACTCTGAACGAGAGCTGGGAGGTGTCTCAGTTCAGTATGCAGAGCAGAAGATCACGTTGTAATCACTACTACACTCCAAAGGTTGGTTTTAATTAACAAGAGCAAAGTGATTTTAATAAAGAGGGGAAAGTTTATTTAAACAAAAGCTCTTAATCTAAAAAGACTTCAGACATTATAATCCCAAGGGAGTTCTTAAAAATTTTTAAGCAAATAATGAAGAGAAGAAGAATAAAAGGTTGCGGGTTTAAGGAAATCTACTGAAATTTAGCACCCAGAAGAAGAAGAGAAGTGACAGTTATGGAAGTTCTCTGCCTGTACTCCCTCAGCCAGGCCCTCTTCTGCTGTTTTGTCTACCAAGCATCTCTTGTGTTTCCTGCAGTGGTGCTCTACGTTGTGTAGAATGAGAATTTCATTATCACAGTCTGCCATCATAACAGGCAGTCCCTGTCAATTACACTGGTGCTTTAAGGACTGAAATAATCCTTACAAAGGATCTCTGGCGGAGGAAATTAAATACTTAGCTAAAACAATGACAACTCACATCTAATTAAAAATAGAGCTTTAGTCTTTTTTCTTTAACCTTTTTATCTACAATACAAAACGGTAATGCACACAATGCTATAGTTAAAAACCACTGTAGCTTCCGTGGATATTGGATCAATTTGCTCTCCATCCTCAGACAGCAACAGCTTTTCATTCCTACAAAACGGACAGATTCAATGTTTAGCCTATATGTGAAGGTACAGGATAGAACTACAAAAAAAAGGTAAACATTATTGTCACTTTTGGATCCCTGCTATCTTCAGGTAATATGATGGGACAAGTACCTTCTTTATATATGCAGAGAAAATGCCATTTAAAGTCTCTATCTAATTCTGGAATGGATATTAGTTTCAGTAGCAAAAAATCTTTTTAAACTGAATATGAAATCTTTTTCTCTTATCTGTTCAAGAAGCCTTAACCAGGGAGTAGGTTGTCAGTTCATACTTTCCTCAATATATGTAAAGTAATAATAGTGATATGCCTAGAGATTATCATACAGAGTTTTCTTTGACAGCTGGGGGCAGGTGCACCATAAACAAAGGCGGCACAGAAGCAAGGCTGTCTATCTAGGCTGGTGCACATTGCGTGTTCCCTGGAGAAACTAATCTCTTCTGCTACTTCCCATTGCTCAGATTACCCAGCAAGTCTCAAGCCCTGTCTCATTACCTTTTCTATCTCTCATTCAGTCCAAAGAGGCACTATTATATCAGACAAAACACTCATCCTATTTCTGTGTTTGTCGTGTATTACTTCTTCCCTTCCCCTTCCATCTGAGCTTTTACCAAATCTGTTCCTTCAGCTGACTCACAGCTTTGGATGTGAATGCACATTTCCAGCTCACCGAGGTGGCTTCCGGTGCTTTCTTACAACTTGTAGGATACATTTACTATTCAGGTTTCCATTATTTTCTCACTACTTTCTCTTTTCTATGCTTTGTTTTCTTTCTTTTCTTCCCTGTCACTGGTTTGGAGACACTGTAGACATGAAAATTTGATGCTATTAATTTCTCTTGTGCTATTTCAGTGTGGCCTGCATAGATGTACACAAACAACAGCAAACGTGTTGACTAGATCTCCAGGTCAATCTAAAGAAAAACGCAAAGTATTTCTTTTTCTGGCTATACTGCAGTTGCAAAACCTATTCATATTTGCAAAAGAGTATACCTGTTTTTTCACAGGTATTGGTTTGAGAACTAGCCCACATAGAGGACACTGCAAGACGAGGATAACTGTTTTTTGAGCTCTCGCACCACCAAAGCTATCTAGTGTAGCGCTTCTCTACAAACCTGCAGTTATTTCCTATGAGTGAAATATATAGATAAGAGAAAACATTCTCTTTGCACATCAGCTGCTTTGAATCATTCTGGCACTTGGCCTGGGTCACCTCTCATCATTGTGAATTCAGAGTGGGCAAATTTGAGATACCTCACATTAAAGACAGGCATACAAAGCTCTGTCATTGTCATTGAAAAGGAATGGGTGTTATTCTTTTCCTTTTGAATTCCACAAGTATCTTCAATATCCTCTTTTAGCTGTAGTTGGGAGAAAAGTCAGCGAGGAGGATCAAGAAGAGACTGCAATTAAAATAATTTTATGATGTCGAAGAGCCAGTGGTCCTGTAAAAATTTTGCTCTGAGTTACTACCAGGAGGCAGATCCATAATGTATAATAAAAGCAGTAGATCTCCCACACTGAAATATCTCCTATCTTCTCCATATCCAATGTTTTCTGAAAAATTAAAAGGAAGTGAGCCTGCGTATGATGAAACTTTCAGGCTGCAAGCCTCTTTCTCCTCAAGCCAGTCTAGCATCTCCCAAAAGATGGAAGAAACCTTCTGGCCTTTTCAAGGAATTAAGAGTTTCACTTAGTTCAACACTGTAACATTTAACTCTAAGAGATCTCTGGATTGTCCCAAGTACTCCAAAGGGTTGTAAACTAGGACCAAAGATTCAGCATAAAGTGTATTAAGCTGCATCTTCCATATCTAGTTTATGATTTTAGAGACAGGTCTTTTGGATTTTTGTGAAGTCTTCATGGATTGTGAGACTGAAGAATGAATTACATTAAAAATAACACTTGATGCCATATGCACTGGGAGATTTCTTGATCTTGGACAAAACTAGCCTTAATTAAGACTCCTACATACAAAGTCACCTTGCACAACTTCAGCTTCTTACTCTAGATGTCTGGTCTATGCTATGTCCTGTAGCCTTCCTTGGCTACATTCATGAAGAGAGGCAGACACATCCAGGGCTGAGACACTCATTTCAGGAAGGTTATAAATTAATTCTGTACACTCTCAGAATAATCTGTACTTATGCTAAGTGGCATAGCTATGGACCATACACCCCCAGAATGCTAGATGCTTACTTGTTAAGTTAATATTAACACTTGTAGATATAAAAATATACCACCACCACCCTCTCCAAAAAATAAAGAAAAGGTAGATATTGTTATTGATTTCTATCAAATTTTTCTACAGTCTGATTAGCACACAATGTGTCCCATGGGAGGGGATGAGTCCTCCCCCGAAGAGGAAGGAGCAGCAGAGACAATGTGCAATGAATTGACTGCAACCCCTGTTCCCTGCCCCCCTGCACCGCTGTGAGGGGAAGAGGTAGAGAAACTGGGAGTAAAGTTAAGCCTGGGAAGAAGGGAGGGGTGGGGGGAAGGTGTTTTAAGATTTGTTTTTATTTTCTCATTACCCTTCTCTGATCTGATTGGCAATAACTTAACTGATTTCCCCAAGTTCTGTCTGTTTTGCCGATGATGGTAATTGCTGAGTGATCTCTCCCTGTCCTCATCTCGAGCCACGAGCCTTTTATTATATTTTCTCTCCCCTGTCCAGCTGAGGAGTGGAGTGATAGAGCAGCTTTTGTGGGCACCTAGCATCCAGCCAGGGTCAACCCATCACAGAAATTTTAGAAAATTCTGTAACTGTGCACTTTTCACTTACTTTAATACTTCAAGGATGGATACTTGATCTCCAGAGACAGCTGTTCTTCAAGCCATAGTTGATTTCAACAAGGATGTACTAGCTGATGCCTTGAATAATGCCTTGAAAGGAAGGTAACTAGACTGTTTCCTAGATGGATGCATATCCCCACCCAGGCTCAAAGTGCTTAAAAATAGCATGAGACACAAAATACATTAAAGACAAGAAAGTGGAGGGCCATGCTTTTTCTGGCAGCCCCTAGATGTAACCATACTAGTACAACTTAGGAGGGGGATACAGATATGAAGTTATACATCTGCCTTCTAAACTTTGAAAAACAATTGGTTCTTTCCTCAGTACAAACACCTGCCTCTTCAGTTGTCATAAGGTTATTTTTTAAAACAAAAGAGAGAATTAAGGCAAGGTAAGGAGTCCCGCCTTTTGCAGGTGCCATCGGACTACACAGCATTTACAGGCTTTTTTCTCTCT
>NW_010108679.1:2747-9835 GCF_000699245.1 Pterocles gutturalis | reverse complement strand
GCGTGCCATCTCTGTGCCATACCCTTTTGTAGCACCACAGGCTCTCTGTGGCTGTGGAGGAGCGAGTTCTAGAAACTTCAGTGGGGGAATGTAGAGGTTGTTTTAAGTAGAATATTTTAGTTTGGTTGAGTTTATTAATTTCTGTCATCCCAACAACTCAGTCCCTCCTGATAGATATATGTAATAATAGAAGTTATACTATAATTTTTTTTCTTGAATTCTGAATAGATTATACAGACACATCAATTTTGTGACTCAAGAACCAAGTAAAGATCTAGTCTTGGCCCTCTAATCTCCAGTGTCCTAAACATTTTAATAACAAGCGACAAAAGACATGGCCAGCAGAAAAGGTTTATGGACTACAAGACAGTACAATGTTTAAACCAACTAAAGGGTATCAGGGTTTGTTTCCCTAAACCCAGGCATAAATAGGACACGAAAAATTATATTTCCTTTCCTGCTGGTGTAGTTTCTTCTCTGTCCTGTAATATGGGCCCCCTATATGGGCCTGTTTGGTTATAGTTTGACAAGGCTGAACTGTCTTTTATTTTTCAAGTTTGTGGTTACTAGATATGTAAAAGAAGTAGGTCATTTCTAGGAATCCAGTTGTTCTAATTGCCAACAACATTATCTTATTAACTGGTACTTTGATTTATTTAAACATTACTTCCACCCGGAGTAGCCTGGAACTAGAGTCCATGTTCTTTTGTGTTTCCAGTTACTGACTGTTGGTGTTGCTGATTACCCAGTGAGGTCGGGCATTAATGAACAGATCCACAAACCGCCCTCTCCTGTATCAGTCAGTAAATACGGTGGCATGCAGGGAAAGGTGGTGTTGAAACAGAAGTCTCTTTAAGGAAAAAAGATAAAGAGGTAGAATGATATAGAGTATAACATGTATGATATAGAAACCTCACTTTGGATGAGAATACACAGGATTCTCAGAGCACACTCAGAGGCTATTCCCGCTCCCCTCTTCGGGTCCTGTCTCAATTGATTAGCTGTCCCTTGAAGCAGAGTACACTTAACTTTTGCTTCCATTAGCATGTGTCACTGAAATGAGCAAGCCTTGAATCAAATCGCTGTCTTCAGCACACATTTGAAGACAGTGAATTAAATCATTACTGAGTTTTATGTATTAAAAACAAAACACCCACAACCTCAAATTTAGGGAAACTCATTCCTTTTTCATCTGAAACTTGTCCAGACTACTTTTTTTTTTTCCCCCCCAAAAAAAACTTCATTGTAAAATAGATAGAAGTAAATTTGCTAGGCATTCGACAGCACTGTTTGATCTTCCACTGTATTAAGAAGATGCATCTGCTGCCATAGTTTCCTGTACTAGAAAGAGAAAGAGTCAATTACAGAAGGAAATTACAAGCTGACACAAAGGTCAGAGAGTAGGTGAACAAGGGAAGGGAAGTTCTGAAATTACACAGCTATTGCAATTAAGGTCTGATAGTCCTTCTTCTACGGGTCATAGGATCTGTGGCAGTTTTGATAAATGTTCTAACTTTTATAACAGATCTATCAAGGATAGCAACAGCGGAGGAAAAAGTTCTTTTTACAAAAATCATTTGCAAGAAAAGGAGTCAAAAAGTTCCTTCAGCTTCCTTAACCTCATTGAATCTGGTTAATTTAACTGCCACTCTCAGCCTCAAAGTTCTTGTTCTAGAAGCACTTCTAATATTTGCCAAACTACTGGCTAAATCTATATATATATACTGTCACATTTGACAGAAGATTTAAAGTTTCAGCATGAGTAACTCTTGATTTAGGATGCAAAATCATGAAAGAATACATCACATCAGATTTCCTCTAGGACAGATCTAATGAAAATTGAACCCTATTGAAATTCTAAGCATACTTCATATTCAAAAATCCGCACATTTCAGTCGTGTGTTGTGTAAAACACTGTGTGTTCAGGACAAAGAACTGGTTTTGCTCTCTTTGGAAGTGGGTAAAGTGACACCAAAAGAGAGTACTCATGCAATAGTAAATAAGACAGTGAGACCAAAAGCCTTCTAAACAATACAAAGGAGTTGAAAATAATAGCAATCTTACACTATAAGGGTGGTCTTAATAACCCTGTGTATGATCTTAATTCACATTCATATTACTACTCCAAGGAACTGGTCGCTGGATCACATAAGGAATTATGTTTTTCCATTATTACAAAGCTCCTGACTGAAACAGAACTCTGGAGTTCCTTCTGAATGAGAAAAAGAAGTGAGAGGTGGAAAAAAACAATTAGAGTTAAAAAAAAAAAGTGCTTCCTTTCCCTTGTAGCTGAAGGGAATAATCTGTGCATTTTTATAATAGCTGTACTCTCTTTTGGAAGATTCGTGCGTGGAGAATCACCTCCTTAAAGCATTAGGCAAAACTACAACACGGCAAAATCTAGGTCTGGATTATGTGCAAATCAGTCTCCCAGAAAAAAGGTAGAAAAAAAAGACTGTCAAGCCCAGATGAAGCATGGAGTGTATTGTGAGACAAGCAACTATGGAAAAGATGCTGACTCAAGTGACAGAGGAGGCACAGCGAGTGGTTGCAGTAGCAGATTTGCAATCCAGAGGGGAACTCTTTTTATGAAGCATCAGAAAGCATAGTCAGAGGATAAATATTATAAAATTATACCCAAAGGGCTTTAGGAAACACCAGGGATGAAAGATAATGGCTGCTTCGAAGAAGTAAAGATTCATGACTATGGAAACAAAGAACAATGACTCAACCTCCCAGAAAAACCTCACAGAACAGGAGAAGTTGGCTCCAGAAGAGCACAGACTTGGAGGAGGAACACAACTGAAAAGCTTTACTGCCTCCAAGCAAAACTGTTGGAGGCAAATAAGAATTTGGGATGAGAGCAGAATCAATCGTCTGATGATACTCATAAAGTCCATTTTCCATACATCTCCTGTAGCTGACAGCAGATCAGAATTCATGAAGCATGACTTAATAAATATTGTATGGCTTTAGGAGTATCACCACTATTCTTAATCTACAGTATTCATACAGTTCTCCACTAATGCATTTAAGCATGTACTGTAAGAAGAAAGTGAATAATTAATCCTGGGGCTTTATAAGACTATCACCCCAAGTGATTATTGGTAAAACTAAATTGGGCATAATTATTTCTTTCTAAGAAAAAAAAAAAAAGTATTTGGATTGGTCACTATGTCCTTCTGCTTCTTAGCATGCCTTCACATGCTATGACACAAAGCATAAGCAGAATGCTTAATTTGTACTCATCTATCCCATTTATCTATCCTTTTCCTTACATCTGTATCTATCTTATACTCAGATGTATACAGCATGATACATAAGAAAAAAAATCTTTCCTTTGAACTTGTGAGATTTCTTAAGGTCCATGATTAATGCATAACAGAATAATCTCTCAAAATTCAGCCATTATTTTCAATTATTATTTAGTCATTACTTATTTTAAGCAAAAGCATTCTGCATGTTTCACTTAATAAAAACCCAACCAAAAATATTTATCTGAGGAAGATGCGTCTATGCACAGCAACACCTCTCAAACAAGCTTTGTCCATATTGTGTTGTAACCACCGCCTGTGTCTTCATGGTTACATGTCTGACAAAATGGGACTGGTGGATACTGTATGCACCTTCCCTTTTTGTCACGTTCTGATAACGTCTCCCCTGATGCTGTCTTTTGACTTGGCCCTTCTCTGTAGCCACGCTGAGGGTCTCACAGGGGAACGCGGTGCATCATTTCACGCAGAACTTAGCGGCTCCTCACCATCTGCCACAACAGTCTAGACACACTGACTTTTCCAAAGAGCCTCGAGATTGAGAATTTAAATTCTGGAATCTGTTTCAAATCTGTACGACCCTAAATGGAAGGGTGATTGAGAGGTTTTTGTATGTTTGCTTATAAAGAGTGCTCTCCTCTGAAGCAGAGCCTCTGAGCTGATTAAGCCCAAGTGCCCTCATTTCTTGATGCAAAGCCTGAGAACTGCATTTTCCTCATACCTTCCACAGTGTTCTGGGGGAACACAAGGAGTCACCAGAAGGTACAGAGAGCCGCTGTCTTCAAGAGCAGCTGCCGTCTGAAACACCAATGCACAGAAGAGCTAAAAAGCACTTTACAGCTCATTGAGAAGTTCAGCTGTCAAGTCTGCGGAGATTCTTCCTGCTTATTCTAACTTCTTGGTGTTTTTCTTCTTTTGACAGGTAGCACACAGAGTATCTAAAAGCCTCCTCTCTCCCTCACCATCAGTCTAGCATGTCTCTCCCTCGAGCCCTTTCTCCTGATGAAGAAGGCAACACCCTGCTAAACCCCTCACACCACATCAGGGAGGAGGGGGGATTCAATATACTCAGTGCATGATAAAGCCAGGGGCAGGAGGAGGGCACATTTATCATCAGCGGAGCCTGAAGGGTGTCCCAATGGGAGTTAAGGCAAGAAACAAACCCAGGGCAGAATAATTCTTCACAGGATTGCCCCTACCTCCCTCCACCTCCCCCCCCACCCCACACCTGCAGAGAGATCTGAATTAGGCAATGAAAAATCAGAGGGGAGTTTCAGAACCAGGTTAGCAGGGTCGTACCCCACAGTCTTGCTGCAGACAGATGGATGTACTCATTGTAACGGGATGGGGAGGCAGGAGAGAAAGTGCTACACAGGCACAGCTGAAATTACATCAATTAAATAGGTCAGAATTCCAATGAGGGTCATTCAGAATCGTTCCTTCTGTGCTGGAATAAAACAGTTTAATTCCTGCACAAAGTCCTAATCCTTCATTTTACAGATCATATTGGCCGTGGCACCTCAGCCACCAAACTTGGGGTTTTTGCAGTTCCCTGGTATCTGCTTCAAAGTTGTGATTAAATACACAGATCCTAACTTTAGATAGATATTTCTCCAAGAGTTAACTCTGAAAATAAGTTCTTAAATAATATTCAGTCAGAAGAAATAAGCATTTAAATAAAAAGCACCTTGCCTGTTATGATGGGTTAGTATTTAAAGCCACACAGAGAGGGTACCTATTCCTGAGCAGTAGACTTTTCCTGCCCTCCTCCTGCTCCTCACTTGTATTTAACTTGAACTTTGAGGTGCGACAATCTTGTTTCAAACCTGAAACCACTCATCCGGTGCAATTAGAACTGGTTAAACAGTGTTGATTCCTTTGCTGGCCCAGGACCAGAGAGTCACTTCTCATCCCAGCTGACTAGACTAGCACATTTTGCCAGCTCTGTAATTTCAATTAAGATTTATAGATATTAGCAACAATAGCAATAGGACGGGAGGGGGAAAAAGTACTCAGACTACTGTGGGAGCCTCTTAACCGAACTCTAAATATACCCAGGCTCACATAAAAGCATTTAATTTACTGAGTAAATGAATTCTCCTATATGGTTCTAAATTCTAATTCAACAAAAGCTGCTCTAGGGTACAGAGTGGCAGCACTGGAAATGTTTTATTCTCTCTACGTTCTACAGAGGTGGGAAGTCTGCTGAGGTCTGTTCAAAGCACTTAGTCTTACCGGGAATCAAGCTTCTTTGTTCTGCAATATTGGCTGTCCTCCAGTCTCAGATGGGAGTGGTATGTATTGTTCTCCAAAACTTTAAATTTTAATCAATAGAAAACATAGGCTTGATCGTGACTACGGTGCAGTAGCAATAACATTTTCCATGAGTAGTACAAGAGAAGACTTCTGTTTCTATCTTGAATGAACAAACTCAGAAAAGAAAAAGCAATGTGAAGCAACAATATTTTGTTCTCTTGTTACAAGTAAGATCATTGTAGATCCAAATGTTCATAATAGGGGAAAATAGCGGAACAGACAGGTGCAGATGAGACAACTGTAATATTTGATTAATACTGTAATTCTAAATGAAAGAAACAATAAAAAGGATTAAATTAGTCTCAGTGGATCAGGAGCCAATAAAAATAAAAGTATAACCACAGTTTTATGAATACTGGCAGGAACCCATAATTTGTTCATTTCTAACTATTCATGGATGTGACAAATCTGTGATGAAGCCTACCCCCACTAAATGTTATGAAGCTCATTCTGCATTAAAAAAACCCAAACCCAACATTGTCCAGCTGAACAGAAGGAGCATTAGGAGACCGATCAGTGTTCCTGGGAATGACATCTAGCATGTCATGAAAAGCATGTAAGCAGACCAAGACATTGTGGTCAATGAGTAAGCTTTACATAAGGAAAAGGGAGGAAAAGTCATGTGGATGAGGCTGCAAGAAACGTGAGCGCTACCCCAACCATGTTCAGCAGTAGAAGAGGAATAAAACAGGAAGGATGTTACAGGGCTAACTGCACCTTGGATGGACCCTTTCAGTCTGTCTCAAGCACAGAGTTAACAGCCACAGCTTCTGTACCTCCCTTACCCTGAAAACAACATGGTCCCGTTGCATTTATCAACCATGTTAAGACCTGGCCAGCAAGATAATAGGTACACCACTTTTTTCAACCTCTTTCCGGGGGGACACATAATGTTAACTAGGCAAAAATTCTCCTTTCATTCAAGACAATTTTTCAATGATCAAAGGGATCCTCACATTCTGGATACTAGCTTAACACAAAGGACCTTTATATACAAAATTTCTTACGAAAGCTCAGTCTCTAACAATAATTTGGATAAGACCAGCTGACTCCCATCTTTGGGTTTAGTCAGACAGACAGACACTTGCTGTTCTGAATTTCTTTATCAGCTTCAATTCACTCACAACCTGTTCGCTCACCTTCTTGCTTCGGTCAGCATTTTCAGTCCCTCCAACCTGAGATGTGGTGTAGAAATGATGCAGAGCAACTGGAGTGAGGAAAGGCTGTTCCTAATCAATACTCCTCCTTTTGTTTTCTAGAGCCTTGATGGGCATTTCCTTGTGATTTGCTGCCTTAACTCCTGCCAGCCCAGCAGATAACCCCAAGGGAAGGAGATACACAAACACAGTCCCTTTTAAGTGCATATAACTTACTTTCCCTGTGAAGGTCAAAAAGTAGACAGCAACATACAAAACCTACAGGCAGTAGGGCTGAGTGTAGGTTTCTGCATACTCTGAACAAAATCTGCATTTAAACCAGCAACCTTTAAGTGTATCAAAG
>NW_010108679.1:0-2737 GCF_000699245.1 Pterocles gutturalis | reverse complement strand
ATTGTTAAAAGAGATCCACCTAGTTGCACACGTTTGGGGAGTGAGAGGTTACTTTTTCAAGCTTAACAAAACTCAGCATTTTCTCAGCTGGGGCTCTTGAAGAACCAAATGGATTTTGGCAGTTTTATGAACAGTGGCTCTTTTTGCATTCCCATTTAAATGCCACTGGGATTATATTGACTTCCAGAGGTATTTCAAAAGAAACTGTATCAGGTACCAGATATTTGTAGCAGGATGAGTCCCATTACTGAAGGAACCACAACCCCCCCTCCCCCCCCTCCCCCCCCCCCCCCCCCCCCAAAAAAAAGGGGGGAAAAAAAGTGCAGCAGCTATTAAATGAGAATAGCCATAATATAAACTTATTCACAACAAAATAAATGTGGAAAAAAATATCAAAATCTACAAATGTTTCCAAACAAATCAACACCAGAGAAAATACCATTCACTGCGACATTTGCTGACATCCAAAAACCAGCAAGTTCTATGGGCAAAACCAAAATCACCCCTTCTGCCGTAGCAAGTTGTGATCGGCTGTCCGTACTCTGGAGATACTGTGTCTGCAAACAGATAGGGTATTCCAGATTCAAAGAAAGAACAAACCACCTGTGCAAATTTTGCGTTCCTTGCCAAAAAAAGGTAGCTTTTGAGATAACTGGCCAACGATAGCATTACAGCAGGAGTGATGAGTACAAAAAGGCTTTTGAAGACACAAAAAACCAGCACAAATACTTTGGTACTAACATCTGAAATGGTATAACACAGAGACAAGGCTAGTCTTTAAACAGGATGCATCACAGACAGGAGTGGAATAGTGCAATTGGAGTGGCTGCTAGCATCTACTATCTGTATTGCCCCAGATATGGAATTAAAATTATTACTCAGAGCGAAAATCTGTGCAAATTGGAAAAAGACCTTGTAGCAGTACCATTTAGGATAAACACATTTAAACTGAAACTTGCGACTGAATTAAATAAAAAAAAAAAAAAAAACCTGAAAATATTTAATCATCTATTTTAACCACAATCTACATACAAACAGTAGCTTCACTCTTCTTAACCATAAAAATGACCCAAGTAGCATCACAGCCTAGGCATCATTCTGGATATATCATTAATTCTTACAAGCTCATTATAGCAAAATATTTATATACAATTCACACCACACAAAGACAGGCAACAGAAGAGCAGTTAAGGTTATTTATGGAATCGAGCCCATCTTTTGCCAGTCTGAAAGTCTGTCCAATAATCTATCCAGTCCCCCTTAATTCAATTTTAACTGAAATTAAGTCTAAAGACCTAATATCCACCCTTTGTAAGACTATTTTTAGATTTTGACTGAAAAGATGGTGACAGCCTTAAATGAAACTTTATATTTTCTCATGCATCCGTGGTAAAGCAATCTTAATTTGGGCTGGGGGGGACGAGGAGGAGGGAGGGTGGTGTTGGGGGTGGTGTTCGTTTATGGGGTTGGATTTTTTTTTAGGATGAAAGTGGCTATGAAAATGTAAAACAAATACTGTCATATAATTTAGACTGATTTTGAGGATAAACTTCTACTTAGGCATCCTTGCCATCTGTCCTTTCTCATTGTTCCCTATCAAAATGACAGAAGTCTAACGTGTAAATAGGTAGAAGTGATGGATACTCCTTCCTGTGAACTATTGGGTAATTTGCCTGTAATATAAAATATGATGTTTCCTTGCTTTCCTTGATAGGTTAAGAGAGAAACTGCAATTTACCAAGGAGATGAAACAATATTCGTTGATCAACAGACTTCTATCTGACGTTGCAAAACTGCAAACCTTCTTTTCAAAGGCTTAAATCAGCAATGTGGGGAACGAAGAATAAAAGAGCGTGAAAATAGAGACAATAGCTACCAAAAGGAGAGTAACTATTAAAATAGACCTGAGACTGCATGAAGCAAGCGTGAGTACACCAGCCAGAACAGGTCCATTAGGGCAGATTCATTGTAATAAGAGTCAACAAATAAGGAGAGAGAGGAGAGTGGGAAGCTGGAAGGAAAGCCCAGCACTGATGTGAAAAATCTGCTATGACAGAAAAAAGGAACTGAAGGGTTAGGTTTTATTTAATATAACATGTGCCATCCAACTTGCAGTCATTTTAGGTGATACAGAGTGGGCAGAGTAAGCAGCCAGGCTCTGTCCTGTTACACTGACCATCCACCAGCTCTAAATATTCATATAGCTTTGTGCACAGCACCACTTCACCCTCGTGATTCATGTCAGGATTTGCAAATGTGTCATTTACCTGTATAAGATTCTTGTCTCAAAGAGAAGGACGATTAAAATGAAATAGTGAATGAATGAATAAAGTTCATGGGAAGTTAAGGGTTCCACAGGATTTCTGAAAAATAGCTTTGCTGAAAAATTTCTCTTCCCTGTCTTCATATTGCCCATCCAAAAAGGACTATTGTAGTTTCGACCCTGGATGGCAGGCAAACATCACAACTGCTTGCTCACCCTCCCCACTCCTGGAGGTGGGGGAGAGAATTAAAGGACTAAAGGGAAAAGAGGCTCGTGGGTTGAGATAAGAACAATTCAAAAACTAAACCCTCCTGTAGAACCTCATCTTGGCCCTGCCACATCATATAATCCCTCCTTGCAGGAGGGAGGAAGAAGCCGGGGATAAAAAGGTGTGTAGAAAAAGGTAGAGTAATTAATAATAAAATAATAATAGCAATATATATAAAAATATACAAATGAGCGATATACAGTGAT
>NW_010108678.1:390-7669 GCF_000699245.1 Pterocles gutturalis | reverse complement strand
GTCTGCGTCTGAGTCCCTACCAGCGGCAAAAAGGGATCAAAAATAACTGATTAAGAATAGCTGTTCGGACAATATATGATTAACATTCGCCGTGCTTGTGAAGACAGGATGAGAGGATCAAAGCTGTGATGATAGGGGAGGAACTGCTAACCCAAACACAAGGAGAGAATACAACACCTGCAAGGCCGCGGAGACAGAGGAGACTGCTCGGACCTCTAAACAGGCTGGGAACTGTCCTGGTCCTTTGGACTGAGACCAAGAGACCAGAAGGTGAAAAGTTCAACTCCGATGAAGACTCGTTTTACTTCCACTGGATGACCACCAGGGAGCACTATGCAGGCGCAGGAGGACTATAATACGAAGCGGGGCTAGGCAGGGCTAGGTAATTAATACGAATGAATGTATTGCGAAACTTAATGCATATGCAACATTTCGGGGAATAAATAGAGGGATAGGTTTTGCGAAAAGGTTTGGTGGAGCTATCCCCCATGCGCCTCAGCGCTGAATAAACTACATACCTACTTTACAACTTTCACGAGTTGTGGAGTTTTTCCGCATCAGAACAACATCAGAGCCAATCTTATGCTAGACATGAAGAACAGGATTAGAGAAATACACATATTTTTATGGAAAAAGACATGACGTGTTGGATTCCTAGCCTGCTGTGAGCAGAGATTGATTCAGAAAACATTAACATTCAGCAAATTTGTCTGCCATTCTAAATAGAGACTGGTGATGAAACAGGACAAGAGCTATGAAATCTTTATAGTGATTAATAACAATTTTCATTTCCAGCCTTTCTGAGCAAGCATTTTCTGTTTGCTCCATATAAGACTTTACTGCTTGCATGCCACTGAAAGCAACACAATCCTGAAGTATATATATCATATAACTATATTACATGAAAAGAAAACTACTTTGTAATGTCAGACATTTGGAAGTTAGTAACTGCCAGATGAATTACTGCCCTTCAACATCAATTCTTAACCTTTTGGCCTCAAACCTAGAACTAAGGCAATAATTCTGCAGAAAAAGCTTGTAACAAAACACTTTAAATTTATATGCATAGACAACTAAGGAATCTGTATTTTCTAACAGTCTTAGAGCTTAGCTTTCCAACTGTGATGGGTTAGCCCTTGTCTGGGGGCCAAACCACACACCCGCTCACAGAATTCTCCACCCCCCAGCCCCATCCCAGGATAGGGGAGAAAGTTAAAGGGGTAGTGCATAAAGGTTCTGACTGGGCAGGACCAGCCCGATTGGCAGATCCTCTAGTGTTGACTAACCAAGTGGCTTTTGCTAAATGTGTATCCCAGTTTTTGGGGTAAAGGGAAAAAAAAAGGATTCGTGTGTTGAGATAAGGACAATTTAACAACTAAACTACAATAATATTGAAAATAATACTATATACAAATATACAAATGAGTGATACACAGTGATACTGCCCCCCCCCCCCACCCGATGACCAAGGCTCAGCCCGTTCCCAGCTAACGATCCTGGAGAAGGGAGAGCCTGAGTGATACACAGTGATACTGTCCCCCCACCTCATGATAAAGACTCAGCCTGGCCCCGGCTAACGATCCCGGAGTGGGAGAGTCTCGAAACTCACAGAACGGAGACAACAGTCTGAGCATTCCAGACTGAGAGCCAACCGGGGTGTGGGGGGGGGGGAAAGGCCTTGGGAGAGCGGCCACCTGGAGCAAGATGATCCAGAGCCAAGAGAGATCCGGAAACCAAAGGGACCCGGAACAAAAAAGGACGATCTTCCGGAGGGTCCTCACCCATATACTGGCCATGACGTGTATGTTATGGAATAGATTACTGGCTACTCTGAGTTTCAATTCCCCCACCCTGTCTGCGGGGAGCAGAGAAGCTGAAAGTATCTGACCTTAGCAGCAGCACAAAACATCACTTATCAGCTTTCTTCTGAGCACAAATCCAGAACACAGCCTCTTGCTAGCTATTATGAAGAAAGTTAACTCTGTCTCTGCTTAACCCAGGACACCAACAAAAAACAGTTTGGTGGGTTGGTATTAGTAAGACATACTATTTTTTTTCCTCTAATGAAACACTAAAAATCACAATAATACACTTTGTTTCAGTTGAGTGTACATTTAACCAAGTGGGAAAACTAATTAAGACAAAAGCTATATCCATTGCAAACATATTGAGACCACCTTTATTTTTACTTGCTTTTTGTATCCCATATATGCCAAGAGCAAAATAATTCATACAGACAATTGCGTAGGAGTTACTGCTAGACTGGAAAGTCAAATGCGGGTATGTGAATATACTGAATCTTTACCTTTTGCTCTATACTCCTTCGTATGGGTCATACAAAAGAAGACAGCAATGGAACAGAAGTCTTTTTGTCTGTTTCTGCCTGTTTTTTTCTTTTCTAGTATGAAAGTGTAACTTTCATTAATCATAACTTTGTTCAAAATACAAACATGTCTCTCACAAACATAGAAGAAAATAAGAGATCACTCAAACCTACATTTAAACAAGAGGAATCTATTTAATTATTGGGAGTTGAATCTGGCCAATAGCTGCCTTTGCCATAGCTGTTTTAAGTGGAAAACATGTGTTTCTGGTAATCAAGTTAGCTATAAAATGCACACAGTTTAATAGCTTCAGCTTTGTTTTACAAGGTCAATTTACCGCATAGGTCGTACATTTTCTTAGATTGGGTAGAGCCTAAAGATACTAATACACTATAAACACTAACTGAGCAACAGGGAGCTAGCATTTCACAAGCAATAAAAATAAACATGAGAAAAAAGAAGCAAGAATACTTAGGATAGTCTTAACAGTGGTTGGGAGAATGACCTTTAAGAAAGTGTGTACATAATCTGTGACAAATTTGGTTTTTTGTTTTTTTTTTAAGGAGAGTCAAAAACATTACAGAAAAATAAACTACATAATAATATACAGAACTGCCAATGTAATGACTTTAGTAGAGGTTACTAATCCCCATTTATTAATCAAAAAAGACATTTTTTCACTAAAGCTTGCCAATAAGAAGTCATTGTATTATATTCATAGACAATGCATGTCTCAAAAAAAAAATAATCTGTGTTTTCCTAAGATTTATATCAGATGACCTCAGTAATTATAGTATGGAGGCCTGAGAAATAGTAAGACTGTTGACACTAAACATGATTAGCAAAGAATTCAGAAAGGTTATAATAATGGAGAGATATAATTAATAGAAATTATAAGTTTGGGTGAGACTTCTTCAAGGCTTAGTAACACCTGTTTCGATTACCAACATGCTACACAGTGTATGAGCTGTATTGAATGTGTGGAGAGTTTGTTTCATATTATCAGTGACATAGGAAGAATTTACTGATTAATTGCACATGAAAGGGGAGATGACCTGCACCTCAGATAAATATTAGGCCAGTAATACTCTAAACTCTGTGTTGTCCACATACAGAAAGTTACAAGGACTTCTGAGCTGAGGACAGGGCTCTCCTTAACTCAGAGTAACAGGATAATTATTTCACTGTTAAAAATTAAACATATGATGCAATAAAATAACTACCTTTTTGTTAAAAATTAAGGACTAAATGCATATATAAACTGATTAAAAACAGAATTGGTTTCAACTAACCAGGGAAAACACACAGAATAAAGGCTCTCTTTTTTTCTGCATGGGTGCCAGATCACTGTCTGACACAGACAATAGCACTTTTACATCCTTTTGTAGTCACCATAATAAAAAATTAACACCACACATAGGGGGGTGCATGCATTTGCATAGTAAAGCTAATAATTTTCCATACACGTACATATTTTTAGTGAAGGCAGGCAAGTGGATGACATCCTTTACATAAAAAGAAGAGAAAAAATGAATGGGAAAATTGGAAACATACAGACTTGACAGGACCCACTGAAGTAAACAGGAAATGTCTCCTTGGTTTCTCATTACCTTTTGACTTTACTATTTTAAAATTTATTTAATTCAGTATTTTTACACTGAGAGCAGTCAACAGATGATCTTTTTTCATATATGCCTTGTCATGAAATTGCCAACATTTATTCTGGAGTGGAAATAGCAATCATAAGCTACGCTTTTTTTTCAGCCTGAGGCCAGTTTGCTACAACGCCCTTTTATATACAATTACAATTTGAATTTAATCCAGAGTTTTAGCTAGGTGGAAAAATATGCTTCCATTAGAAGCATATCAAGACTGTACTTTAAATAGTTTTATGGTTGCTGCCTCTTAGGCTTTCAAGAGGAATATAAAATAGTGGGTTTATTCTGAGTTATTTGTAACCTGCCTCCTTTGAGGATCACTTTCCCTGCACTGTACAGTTATGTCACATATCCTGAAGAGGGATCTCCATACTGCTACTCTATGAGGCTTCTTCAAATGAATTTTGAATAATTTCCACACTTACTCAAAATCATACTTAAATTCTTTTGATCTTTTGGACAACACCTATTTTTCGACTAGATGAAGAAGGCAGGACTGAAAGTGACAGTTGTCTATGAGCAATTAAAGTTTTGTGGGGAAGAAATCTTAGTTGCTGGACTACAGTGAGAAAGGGATTTTACTGGAAGCCCTCTTTACTTTTCCTGATGGTGTTGTATTAAAAATAGAAAAGATATTCAGAATAGTGGATGAGCATAATTTTGGCAAGTATAAACTGAAATAGAGAGGGGTTAGATTCTAAGAACACAATCTGAACATCAGTGCCATTGAATAGTGTAGTGGTTTAGAAAGGCCAGAGGGACAGCCCTTTGTTAAACACCTGGTGGGCTGAGGCAGGAACAGGGAGGGTTTCACTCACCACTTAGGGTCACGGGCAAGAAACCCACACGACTTGGGAAGAACAAAAAAAACCCAAAAAACAATTTATTAACTATTTACAGCAAGAAGCAAGATACTGAGAGAGAGAAACCACATTTTAAAAAAAAAGGCACTTCTCCCCACCCCTCCCTTCTTTCCCAAAGCCCCAAGGCTTTGTCCTGCACCTTCTCCCTGCCCCAGCGGCGCAGGGGGGCAGGGAATGGGGGGTGCAGTCAGTCCCTGCTCCTTCCTCCTCTCAGGGCAGGCTCCTCACAGTCTTTCCTGGCTCCAGCGTGGGGTCCCTTCTCACGGGAGAGTCCTTCTCAAAAACTGCTCTGGTGTGAGTCCTTTTCCAAATGGGGCTACAGTCTCTGACAACTGCTGGGCTCCAGCGTGGGTTTCTAGTTCCAACATGGGGTCCTCCATGGCTGCATCTTCTCTTGGGCTGCACCAAGGGACAAACCGTGCGTCACCATGAATCTTCACCACGCTGCAGGGGAAATGCCGAAGGCGCATTCTCTCCTTTCTTGCCTCTTTTCTGACTGGAGTGTCATGTGGTCCTTCAACTCAAAATCTTGCTTCTCTCTCCACTGCAGGTCTTCATCGGCTCCCAAGGAAACTGGCTCTCAGGCGAGCAGTGGCGGAGGCTTCGGCTACGGCAGGTCCATTCACAGAAGCCGAGTAGGCAGCTGGGCAGCTGGTCTGGCCCTGCTCAAGCCGGGCCCTGCCCGGGGCCGCAACAACCCCCATTGTTCTGTGCCCCCTCTTCAATATGTTATTCGCAGAGGCGCCAATGGGCTCAGCCCTGGCCTGGCATGGGTCCAGCCTGAAGCTGGGGAAACTTCCAGTCGTTTCTCACAGGGGCTGGATGGGTGGTACTCCTTCCCCCCCACCTTACTAAACCCTTGGAACCGGGGCGCGGGGGGCGGAGGTGAACCCTTAGCAGTCACTTACAGGAGCTACCGCTGCAGCCCCTCCCTTGCTACCAGCAGACCTGGAGTCCAGGGAAACCTTTAGCAGCTACTGGGGCCCCTCCCTGCTACCAGACAAAACCCACCAGGCAAAACCACAACAAATAGCCACCAAGTAAGCCTACAGGGAGTAAAGTGGATAAAATAGCTGTACAGTAGGTGTGACCTCTATTGCACACCTCTGCTGCAATAGTTGTGTTAGGGGCATGAAGAGGTGTGACCATTCATCATCACAGCTACAGAAGCAGAAGCGCTTGCTCTAGATGCAGCATTCATAGACCACCACAGTGCTTTGCTTTTGCAGGATTGCCCCTGTGTATATCCTAGGCAAGATTTATCAGAGCAGTTAAGCATACATCAGGCCAGCATTAGTGAAATATACACATTAGGTTACATTAGGCTAGCAAACTGTCAGGACCTGAAAAAGGAATAAACTGCCTGAAAACTCTGTATACTTTTATAGCCTTCATCCCTACATGATAACTGATACAACACACTTACAACTTGTGTCAACAAAAAAGGCCAAAGCACTTCTACTATACATCCAATTTGAGAGTGACTACCAATTCACAGTTTCTTAATCCCTGAGCTCCTTCAGAGAGGGAGGAGATAGATCATTAAGAGCACTCATCTGGCAGGCTGCTTTCTGCCAAACAACAGTATTACCCTCTCTGATGCACCTGCAATAGCAACAGGGCGGAAGTAAGATTTAAGATCTCATCATTTATCCTGTCCTCCTCCTCTCCAGCCTGGTCTTTACTTTTACATACACTCGGAAATGGAAAAAAACCAGACTGCCTCAAACTAGCATCCCATGAGGACAAAGATATCCTGCATTTTCACAGGAGTTAACATATTGTGTTAAGATTAGGCTCCCACGCAGTTCTAAATCCAACTAGTTAATTGAGGTGAAAATTACCAACTGCCTTGCTCCAACAAGGATTAGTTAACTTGAGAGACGCTTCTCTGTCTAAACTGAGGCCAGAAGTGTGGGTGTACTTGATGTAGACAGAAATGTTTTAAACTGGGTAGCTCAGGTACTGGTAAAAGCATCTCTATAGCAGCGCAGACCTCAATGGAAACTAGCAGCTGAATGTCCACCCAAATTCCCTGACAGATTTTGTTGACCATATGGAGTAGCGTGCTACCACTTTTAACAGCTAATTTGACCAAACCGGACTAGTTTAAAGCTACTTCTGACATATGTTCAGTCCCACCTTTGGGTGCGGAAATAACCGTAGCTAAATAATCAGGTCACGTCTTTCCACCTTTTTATGACAGGAGGAGGGTTCTGTGAACTTTCAGCTGTGAGACACCACCTGTAATAAAAGGTAAGCAGCGGGGAAGCGTGAGATGGCATCTCTCTGAACTAAAATCAGGCATTAAATGTAGCACAGTATTTTTAAGTTTTGAGAAAGAAGACATAGGAAAATAGATCTGAAGAAAGCACATTACTAGAGCTGCAAACAGTGGGTTGTTTTGGGGTGGGATTTTTTGGCCTGGGAAGGA
>NW_010108678.1:0-359 GCF_000699245.1 Pterocles gutturalis | reverse complement strand
CAAGAACCAAAACCAGCCAGCCACAACCACGACTCTCCCACAGGGAAACCTACCAAAAAAAAAAATCTCCCCAGAAAACCAAATACCTAGAATTATAACAGAAAATCAACCTTATTTAGCACTTATCCCTCGCCCCCCCATCCTGCAAGGCCAGCCCTGTGCCCGAAGGGGGGCCGCCGTGCTGCAGGCCCCCCGGCAGCTGAGCGGCGGCGAGCAGACCCTCGGGGCGGGAAGATGTCGACACCCCCTGCCCTGCGAGATGTGCAATCTCTGCCACTCAGGACGGCACCGCACCCGCTGTGCTCAAATTACGAGGCGTCTCATTATCTTTTGTCTTGGCTTTCGCCGGGAGGGATGCG
>NW_010108677.1:11031-21587 GCF_000699245.1 Pterocles gutturalis | reverse complement strand
ATTATTCCAGAAGCACAGCCTCCTCCAGCTCTATCTTTATCAATATGAGGGATTTGCAGTGGTGCAACCCAGACGAGGGTAACTGAGCATGTGCTAAATGTTAAGCACACTAGAAGTCCCCTGGGTATTGAGCAGCTCCTTGAATCAGTGCTGACTGTTGTGAGAACAAAGAATGATGATGCAATGCAAGCATCAGATGAGTGGCAATGCCTGCTCCTGCCTTCTCATATCTGCTTTTGCTATGTATACTACAGAAAGAAAGTCTCAAAGCTACCCATTCTGGGGTGATTTTGAAGAAGTTGTCTTGCCCATATTTTAAGTTTGCATTTTTGTTACTCTTAGAGCTCTCTTGGATCTTGACATGTCTTGTGTTTAGCAGAGCAACGAAAGGGCAGGATCTTTCCTATTCTGAACACGTCTAAGACCTTGTCAAGCCACTTGTTTGCCATAACACAGAGGCTATTTTCAGGAGGTGGTCCGACTACTTCATATGACTTTTTTTTTTTTTTTTTTTTTGGTAAAAGGTAATAGGCAGTATTTTCTTTGATTCATTGTTCTTTTCCAAACCATAATGATTCATTATTTCTACTCTTGTCCTTGGATGTATGTTGGATGTATGCTGTTAATTCTGATCCATGCACTAACTTGGAATATGATCTGACTAAATAGTCAGAGATAGGTAAAGTAACAGAGACAGTTCTTCAAAAAATCAAAGCCTAATTCTGACACCCTCAATCTAAGAAGTACCTTTGTCCACAAACCATTGAGATCAGTAAGTTTTTCTCTACAGAGCTGTATGATGGAGCCTGGCACATGGCAGCAGCATCTGGAACCAGACTATCATCAGCACCTGGCTGCTAATTAATTTTTAACCTCAGTAATAAATGCCAACACACAGACATGAATGATGTAGTATTATTTATGTTTTACATTTGAGGACCACTTTACACTGAAGGAACTGAAATCTGGGGACAAGACTACTGTGTCCATCCAGAGATATGGAATGAATCAGTCATAGTACAAGTCAAGCATAAAGAAAGACAACTCTGTCTTCCACTGCAGCACCACACAGATCACAGCTCATCATTAGATATGACATCCTGTGGAGCTCATGTTTCTTTTAGCTGAGATGGGCACCCATGCTGTTTTTGCTACATTTTTTCTTCTCCTACCATGCTGCTTTGCTGCACAGTGTCTTGTGCCAGTAGATTGTACTTCAGATACCTAAACCTAAATGGCTAGTGATTCTGTTTTGAATTTATTCTCAAAGAACTGGAAGTCTGTGCAGATACTGTGGCAAAGATGGGAAAACTCTGCAGCAGGGAGATAACCTGAAAAGCACATTCTAGTAGTTAGATTATGTCTCTTACAAACAATTCCAAGAAAACTGAAATATCTAGAATATGTTTTTAAAAAATATTTTAATAATTCAAAAATCAAGATGCAGACCTATCACAATTCTAACATAACTTATGCATTATCCAGTAACAAAAGCTGATATCAGTGACTCACTCTTTCACTCCCTATTCCCTCCAAACTTTTAAGATTTTGTGGCAGGGACAAATAATGGCTACTCATTTTTAAGCTTTATTACTCTGAAACCCGCTGACTGAAAAGGAGTAGTGACTCATTGTTCTTGTCTCTTCTTCTTTACTGCATAATATTTGTTGATGATGTGTGGAATGCTACACACATAAACCAAAAAGAATATGCCTCTTGTTACAGTCTGTAGGTGGAGTTATAAATCCTAAAACACTGCTAGAAATACAGTGACTTTCCAACAACTAAATGAAAATGTCTCACCTTTTCACCAGTTGCTGATGCCCCCAAGTAATCAATGACTTGGTTTAAAAGGAAGTGTGGATGGATAGAAAAACAAGCCTCCCTTCTTGTGAAATATCCAGTGGCACTTACTTTACAGGGGTTGCACAGCAGTCTATCAAAACAGAGAGAGGAAAATAAATCAATTGTAACATGTCTATAGATGGTCCCACAAAGTAATCCTGATCGATGCTCATGAAATTTTCAGTAGAGTTCAACCCTGAGTAGCAGTAAATTGCTTCTGACATTGCAGTGCTTTATATATTATTTTTATCAGCCTAATGAAATATACATGTGTACGTTCTCCCTTGTCTGCCCGTGACTCTTCCTAATGAGCTCATATTCTTGCAGCCTTCATTTGACATAACTACCACCTTAAATAAAAGGGAAAATATAAACCATTTGATAAGTGCTGTGAGTAAAACTTGATATTAGATATGTTCTAGGTATTAGATATGTCCTAGGCTTTGTACAGTTGCCCATTCAAGCTACCTGTCTTAATTCTGCTTATGAAAAAATATCAGGTGTCATTGATAAAAAACCATTTTCTTTGAGATAATGATTTGGCCATCATTATTCTGATCAATTTATTAATTATTAATTTCTAATATTTCTATTAAAATTTTGCAGCCCACCATAAAACCAAGAAGGCAGTCAGGAAGAAGTGATAGTTTTTAATGAAGAAGAGGACTATGCTTTAGATGTTGATTCCCCATCAAACTCAAGTCACAGAATAAATGACTGATTTCACTCCGGGTATGGTATAACACTGAGATCTTTGAATCTAGGCAACAATTTATGACCAAAGAGCAGCAGTCTAGGATACCTTGCTGGTTGGTTAACCCATGAATGAGATTGCTTTACACCATGGTTTTGATACTAGTGGTAGTTGAAGGGGAAAGTGCACAGAACAGAATTAATTTATTTAAATTCTGATGTTATTGCTAGATCAAGATAAGCTCATCACTCTAAATTTTATTCACCTCCTCTACCATACATTCTGCTTTGCTGTGACACTATTTTTGCCTCCAGTGTCTGATGTGTAAGTGTCGTGACTGTCCAGCCTTATTCCATTTCCAGAAGAAGAACTCATCTGAGTATGTTGTTGCAAAGAGCTGGCCGGAATCAAGACAACACTCAATATGAGTTAAGCTTCTTGTTCACTTTATTCAGGGTTCAGGGGGAATATATAGCATTCCAAGCCTTGCATGTGTTTGCTTTCTAACATGACTGGTTTGTTACCTGCATGCACACGGTGTGCACGCAGCAGCAGCCAGTGGTCATTGGTTCTTGTCCTCTTGGCATGCGGTTCATTTGCATACCCTTCTCTTTCCCATCCCTGAGCCTTCCTCCCCCCTGCTGTTTACCAGTTCTTTTACTCTTTTCCTTTGCTGTTTTTCAAGTAGAGTCCCAAGGACTCTCAGGCCTCTTTATCGAAGTTTGGATTGTGCACATACTGATGTCCCTGCTCACTGAGCCGTTCTTCCACAGTATGTGGCTGATACCATATTTGTATAGTAAATGTGCTTTGCTGATGTTTGTAAACTTATGAATTTTATTTCTTGGTTGTTTTTCTTTTATATTAAGGGTTGACTTGACTATATACATGTGTATCTACTTTGTCTTCTTGTATGTAGCTTTTACCAGTCTAACCTTTTGTACTTGTTTTGGCTGGAATAGAGTTAATTTTACTTCATAGCAGCTGTGTTTTAGATTTGTGACTAAAATAGTGTTGATAACACACCATTTTAGCTATTGCTGAGCAGTGCTTGCACAGCACCAATGTCTTCTCTATTTCTCAAGCTGTCCCTCCAGCTTGGAGGCTGGGGCTGCACAGGGCTGGGAGGGGACACAGCCAGGACACCTGATCCCAAAGGGCTGTCTTATACTATGTGACGTCACACTCAGCAATAAAAGCTGGAGCAAGATGGAGGAAGGGGAGATGTTCAGAGTTACTGCATTTGTCTTCCCAAGTAACTGTTAGGCATGATGGAGCCCTGCTTTCCTGGGGATGGCCAAACGCCTGCCTGTGGATGGGAAATAGGGAATGAATTCCTTGTTTTGCTTTGCTTATGCGTGTGGCTGTTGCTTTACCTATTAAACTGTCTTAATCTCAACCCACAAGTTTTTGCACTTCTACACTTCTGATTCTCTCCCCCGTCCCATTTGGGTGGAGTGAGCAAGTGGCTGTGTGGAGCTCAACAGCCCACCAGGGATAAACCATAATACCTGTCTTCCTTGCTTGGGTATCATTTCTTGTAGTATTGGATGCTCAGTTACAGAATGTTCTGGACTCCCAGTTAGCTTCATTACAGGTTCTGACTTCCTGTCCCTGATGAAGTCTTACTGTTCTGTTAGCAATTCATTGTGTTTCCCCCTCCACACCTAACCCCAGTAATGTCTCTGAGCTTCTTGTCCCAGAATTTGCTCCTGATCTGCTCTCTTGGTAGGTGTTCAAGCCCTTCAAAATCCTAAGACTGTTTTTTGGGGTTCTTTTTGTTGTTGGTGGTTTTTTTTTATTTTGTTTTATGAGGTTAGCCACACGTTCTCTTTGCACTTTGTTCAAAATAGAACTGTTTTCGTATATTTCACTTTTATATTGAGTACTATTCTCCCTCGTTTCATTGTATTCAGTATTCAGTTGCCATGGCCCAACTTAACTGATTTATTATGTACTTCAAAACCAACTACTGTCTTCTTGTCTGGTTGCAAAATGAACTTTTGTTTAAAACTTTCCAATACCCATCTCTACAGACTCAAAGTCTATACCTATCAGCACAGATTTTAAACCATAGTGGGGCTTTTAACTGCTTCATCTTCCCCCTTAGGTGTTCTTTCCCATCTAAGTTGTGACCAGGCATTGCTCGGGTTGTGGTTTTACAGTCACCCTAAACTAACAGAAATGCTGGCTGCCATTAAAAGTGTTGATCTCTCCATCACTCCCTGCTTTGGCTGCATGTCCTGCTATTCCCTTTGTGCTAGTGCTAGTGACTATGTAGGTAAATGCAAACTGAACCTTTTTCCTTTTCTTTGGTTACTTCTCAGCTGTGTCAGTTTCCTGACCCAGCTTGCTGGAGAGATGCGGAAATCCAGCCAGTCGCAGTGTGGAGGGGGAGGGAAGGAGGGCAGAAAAAACACAAGCTTGGGGAAGAGGAAGAAGTGGCATGAACTTTATCCTCGTGTCTCAATCTTCCTGCAAGAGATCTGCTTTTTGTACACTTGCAACAGCCTTTCTATAGCAAGGCTCCCTGTCCATACCTAGAGGTAATACTGAACTTCAAAATTCACGTTCTCCTATGCGGCAAGAATGAAGATATGGGTCAGATTCTTTTGTCGTCAGACGTAAGATCCCTGTTTGACCTAAATACAATAAAGATTTCACTCTGGGGAACACAGAAATCAAAGCAGTACTTATTGGGTGCTGTGTGCTAAACATATCTTTCAATCTGTTTAAGCATGCTTAGAGTGCTAAGACTGGAGATGATCACAAAAGCATTTCAATTCATGATTGGAATCTGTAGAAAACTATACAGTTTTTTTAAACTATGGATAAAGTAGTAAGGGCAAACAGGATAGTCCCACTGTTAAAATACTGAGCTTTATGAACACAGCCCTCAGTTTTACCTTTGCAGGTACAGATGGTTTCTGATTCCAACCTTGTGGATATATCTGTGCTGCAGTTTTGGTAGGTTACCTCACAGCAGTCTAATGCAAACAGTTTAGCAAGTGCATCACGGAACTTTTCAGGTGCCTCCTGCAAGTTACCTTCCTGTAGAAATGCCCTGTGAGGTCCTAAATACTGGCAGAAATATTCACAAATGAACAAATTAGTCCAATAGAAAAATTGTTGTCTCCAGCATGCTTTGGATTAAATAGCACCTAACACCCAGTTTCAGTAAGTGCTAACAACATTGTAGGCATTAAAATAGTGAGTGCCCAGTCTCATTTAAAAACAAAGCAAAGCAAAACAAAACAAAACAAAAACCAAAACAAACAAAAAAGCCCCCCAAAAATACTGTTACAGCAATGTTCAAAGTTACTTTGTGACATGAGTTTCAAAATGTTTACTCTAATATTGTAAACAAGAATTGTTTGTGCCTGAAAAACTTCTCTTCATTTCTCAAAACAGATAAATAACAGTGCATCAGTTGCAGGTTTTTTTTTTTCTTAGTGGAAGATACTAGAGTGCCAGGGTCTGTATGAACAGTCACAGATGCCATTGTAAGGATCATGATGCAAAGGAGTGTGCATTAATGTTACCTAGTGATGTTAAAATTGCTCTTAACTTAACCAGGTGTTTTAATTTGAAATCTAACCACAGAACACTGCTACAAAATTTGTAAAGATACAGGGTGTATAATTGAAGGAAAACAATGATTCATATACTGTTTTAAAAGGCAAATCCAAAGGTCTTCTTTCCCTTTCTTGATTTCCAGCTGAAAAGCAATAGGTGCTTATCCACTGGTGACTAGATCACAATGCATTCAAAGTTGGCAAACTATTTTTCTGTTGTGGTCAATTTTCTCTTTGGAAACTGCATTCAGATTAAGATCACTGCACTCATCAAAGAGGGGATAGCTTTGGAAATCATTCTGTAATTCTGCCTCTCTTTTGGAAATTGCTCTGTCACTGTTGCACAGATAATACCTATTTCTTGTATTTGAGGAATCATTTTGCAGTAATCAAAATCTCTCACTAATCTTGCCCTCATCTAGTAAGTAAGGCAATGTGTAAATTCCCATCTAAAGCCTCTCCATATATTGACTTTTATATTTAAAATAAAAAATATATTAGTAACCATTATCTGATAGAAGTATACACATGAAAATTTTGCTCACGGGTTGAATTAAACCAGACAAAACAGAAATCATCTTCTTTAAGACAATAATGTATTTGGAGTCACTAATCCCCCAGCTTTATCTGGGGATAAAAGCATAAGCAGAGGTCATTATTTTTAAGCAAGTTTGAAGATTTGGACATTAATTTTTTTGGTTTCTGTTCTCTCCACTGTGACAAAGAAGGGTATCATTCCAGCAGATGCAGGTAACTTCCTATCACATCTTTATGATTGAAGGGAAAGAAATTGAAAGATCAAAGGGCAAAGATGGCATACTAATGCAGTAAAATCTAACATGTTATTGGGAGAGCAAAAAAGCTGTCAAGAGCTGTCAAGAGGAATCAAGACAAAAGTATAACATGGCACCCAAAAGATAAAATATGCAGGGAAAGAAAGATTATGAAAGAACAAAAAGAAAAAGATAGTAAGAACATTGTTTAGTGAATGAGGGTCAGGAAGAAATATACAAGGAAAGACAAGCTTTCATGGCTGTGAGTTTGTCAATGACTGCTTTGAAAATTTATGTGAAAGACTGCTCTTTGGATGATTAATATAAGTTGGGTGCCTTGTCTGATATACCACAGTTCTTCAGCCCCTTTTTATAGTGGCATAACTGGAACTATCTAAACACATGATAAAAGTAATGTTAAAAGAAGCATAATGGAGAGATCACACTGAATAGGATTTGGGAAGATTTGGATTTGGGTTTGGGGCTTTTTGAAAGTACTCCTTAGAATAACAATTGTGCTTGGCCCTTTCCCACATCCTATGAATAACTCCAGAAAGCATAACACTGAGATTTTGGAAGTGATCTAAAATAAGAAACTGTTAAGAGCTGTGAGAACAAAGCTGAAAAAAAAATTAGCCTATTATTCTTTGAGCACAGAATCACAATATACAGTTGAAGGATTTAATTCCTCCATGGCAGTTATTCTACACTTTTTTGCTTTCTAAGCAGGGCCACTAATTGTGATGATGTGAGAATTTAATGCACTAGTGATTGTTGACTGTTAATGCTAATTAACTGACCTTAAGCAGCTTTAGCTGAAGATATTTATAGTTTGGCACTGCCTGAAGTAATGGATTTTGAATGGGACAGCAGTAAGTGCTTCTTTCAGTTGTTCATTTCTGACTGTCAGCTTGGACTCTTGGTATTCTGTCAACATGTGGGAGCAGATGGCCTATTTTGTCTTTATGCACCAATGTTGACAGAGTATTTAAAATGACATCAGTAAGAATGGTCTGATGACAGTACCGTGCTACGTGACCCATGATTCAAGGTCAGTTTCCAATTTTAAAGCATTATGGCAGAGGCAAGTGCAGGCAACCACTTTGAGCAGTTCTAGAGACCCTAATGGGCTCTGAAAGACCAAACAACAGATGGAAAGGAGCATCTAAAGCATTTCTCTTCAGAGCAGGCCTAAGGCAAGTCATTGCTCTTCAGGGGAAAAAACTAAAGGAGTAGTTTTTATTGCTTGGATTAGTTCATTGCAGAATCTGCCTTTTTTTTTTTTTTTTTTTTTTTTTTTAATTTAACTTCAAGAACCCACATGCAATCTTCAGGGAAGACACTGATTCTTCACTGCTCCCATCTCCTTTACAGCAGGCCTCTCTTTCTCACTAGGTTAAAAATTAAATTTGCAAAGAAAAGTGTGCATCAAAATACAGATTCTTAAAATATGTTTTCCTTTTAATATAGATACTTAAGAAGCATAGACCAAGAAGTAGTAGAAGCAGAGTTCATGGCAAAATGTTGATTTTACTTAATATGCTGAGTAAGGACTGCACCCCTGAAAGTTTAAACAATCTTTTGAAGGTCACTCATGTATGCAGAGAGAGGTACTCCCTTTATTAGATATCCATATGGCACACTTGGAAAAAGAGGTTTTCTGCACAAAGCTATTGAGGCTTCTAAGCATACCAAAAACCTGCCAGATTTTCCCAACCATATCCTTTTTTTTAACAACCTACCTATAATATATGGTCTGTGTGCATTTCGACAAGATATCGTGGGTACTCAAATACAGCTCACTTTTGCTGTTTACATACATAGTGTTTATCTCTTACAAAACTCTCACTGGGATTTCAGCAAAGCATACCTACATTTCTTTAACTGGGAGGGGAGACACCTTCATTTCCTGACATGTTAACTAGGTCTCTTTTTCCTTTTATTAATTCACCTGCTATACCAAAGTATCACTAGCCTGCAATCTTTCTTCCTCATTCCCACTTAATAATCCCTTTAGAAAGTGAAACACTTTCCAGCAAAAATATTATTTTAAAATGTGGAATATTTATAGCAGCATAGTTCTTACTGATTTTGAGGTATTGTTTCGCAGTGCAGAAGAGCTCAGTGTAATTGCTGCTATATGTAACAGAAAAATTTACTTATCAGCAGTGAATGTGGCATCACTGGCAAAGAGTACAGAGATTTGTTGCACTGAATACAAACCCACAAATTATGTTTCTTTCAAGCCATGCGTAATAGCCATGATTAGAAAGCGATTTTTACTTCCAAAAAAAATCCATTTTTTGCTTTTTAAGTTATTGATTTCTTATCTCAAGAACTTTTCTTCCAGATGCAATGTAAGAAGACTTCAGTTCCAGACGACTCTTTAAACTTGCTATTGTATGGGAAATAAAGATCACTTGTAAGATAAAAAAAAAAAATCATACAAGTGAGTTTTTCAACAAGTAGCTGCAGTCTTCAAATGGCACATTAGACTGAAGAGTATCTGAAATAAATGCAAACTAAAAAAAAAGTATTAATGAAGAAAAAGAAAGAACCTTCAAATTACAAGGATAGGCAACATAAATTAAAATCCTTCTAATTATTTCCCTAATGAGCTCTTCAGTCTCTCCTTCCCCCCTCCATCATTATGAAATTTCAGGGTTATTTTTGTAATGAACTAAATAATCTTTTCATAGTATTTTGCAGAGTCTCACTAGAGAACAAATTACATCCTGTGGGCTTATCAGGTAAGTTGTGAAACCCTGTGAGAATTCTCTGACTCAAAAGCTGAACACTGTCTGATGGATGAGTGTCAGCAGCCAGTTTAATCATACAACCTCCAGTCAGCAGTAAGTAGAAACATCTCTGTTTACATTTGTGCCATTTTGAAAATCTGTCTTCTACATATCTTTTTTTTACTTTTAATATAATAAACAAATGTACTCGCCATCCTTCACCCGCACTGTCTTCTCTTCTCTGACCCCAGCAACATTATTGCCACCTAATTTTAGGCATCTGCTTTGTAAAAAGTCTACATCTAAGCTAGTTGTCTAGTTATCTTTTTAAAGTCCATTGAGAGGATAGGCATATCTGGAAGACCATTCATGTAATTTGAAAACAGACAGATAAATCAGGTAAATTCTGCTCTAGAAGTATCTCTCTTTGTTAATTAAAAAGAGAGTCTGTGGAGACAGGTTAGGTTTACCTTCAGCAAGTTTGCCAATGACGCCAAGCTCTGCAGCACGGTCGACATGCTGGAGGGAAGGGATGCCATCCAGAGGGATCTTGACAGGCTTGAGAGGTGGGCCCGTGTGAACCTCATGAAGTTGAGCAAGGCCAAGTGCCTTGCACGTGGGTCAGGAAAATCCCATGCACAAATACAGGCTGAGCAATGAGTGGATTGAGAGCAGCCCTGCAGAGAAGGACTTCAGGGTCTTGGTCCATGATAAACTGAGTAAGAGCTGGCAATGTGCACTCACAGCCAGGAAAGCCAGTCATGTCTGGGCTGCATCAAAAGAAGCATTAGCAGCAGGTTGAGCGAAGTGACTCTTCCCCTCTACTCTGCTCTCGTGAGATCCCACCTGGAGTACATAAGAAAGACATGGACCTGTTGGACCGAGTCCAGAGGAGGGCCACGAAGATGGTCAGAGGGCTGGAGCACCTCCC
>NW_010108677.1:0-10705 GCF_000699245.1 Pterocles gutturalis | reverse complement strand
GGCTGTATGTGGAAAGTGTCCCTGTCCATGGCAGGGGGGTTGGAAGTAGATGATTTTTAAGGTCTCTTCCAACCCAAACCATTTTATGATTCTATGATTCTATGTCTCTGCTGTATATATCTCAAACCAGATGAGAAGAGTACTTATTCCTCACTATTTACAATGTATTTTTTCCCCCTTGTTTTCAATACAATATGCTTACATGAACTGAGGATGTCCATTTCTTTCTACCTTATGGATTTCTGTAGCCTCCAACACTGCAGCATCTTCACACAAATCAGAGTTTTACTTATAACACAGTATGGATTTAGCCTTGTCACATCACACTTGAACACAAAGTAGAGGAAGGCTAGCTCATTGGGAAAACTGTGAAAATGCTTATGAGTTTGCTAAATACTGCATCTTTGGACTGTAAAATCCACCACTGAATAGTAAAGGACACCTTTTTTTACCTAACATTACTTTTGTGCAAGGAGTGTTCGTTCAAATATTACACAGATAACTATACAAGAACTGAGAAATGTGGTTATAACATGTGGGAAAGAATGCAGGGTTCTCAAATTACAGGTGGAAGTGCTTGTGAGTCCCTGCTATAGCTGGATGTTAAACCTCTGGCATAAGCAGATTCATAAGAACTAGCTAATTTCTGTATTTTCCTCAAAAGCATCACTATTGTACTCTGGAATATGGTCGTTTGTTGTAGGTGTATATGCTGGAAGTGGGACAGTAAACACAAAACTGTAATTTTTGGGGATAATCCAGATAGAAAGGAATGAAATGACCTAGCCAGTGCTTCAAAGAGACCATGTATCACAGAATTCAGAGATTATGTTATACTATAAAACATAGGCTAGGCAATAGTCATGACCTCTTTAGGCTGCTCAGCAAAGGATGGGTTGAGAAGTTTGCACAGTGCTCAAAACTCACTCTTTTCTCTTTGACTTTCTGGTCCCACTTCTTGTGAGGCATTTACATTTATTTTTACAGAGTACTGAACTCTTGCACTGCTGTCTACATTATTGCCTCTCTGGAGTTAATGAAGTCTAAATACTTGAGCCCTTCTGAAAAACCATTGTGCTCTGGCAGGAGTCTGCTGTCTGCTTTTATGAGGTTCTGTCTCCTCTATAATGCAAGCTGAGAAGAGGCATACAGAAACTGCCTGATTCACTCTGCCTGCTCAGGTTGGATTGATGCCCTCATGCAGGTACAGAAAAGGTTATGAGAAAATACAGCTTGATAATCCCACAACATTTTTGTGAGTTATCCTGTCACATTTTGGGGGAAAATGCCTGAGAATCCCTGTAGCACAGGAGCGGAGCCCATAGGGAAGAGAAAAGTAAACTTTTGTTTCCACAGCATAAAACCAGAACTGTTTCTTGTAGTCGGTAAAGGCAGGGGACTTGCCTGTTTTGTTTTGGTAGAAGCAGCAAAATGTATTCCTTTTTCTTTTTCTCTCTGTTTTAATCCTTGAGGTTAATCCAAACTGTGATTCCTAATCAATTATATAAACCAATTTCGTTCATAGCATGACTACACTGTAGCCACTGGAGGTGCGTTGGCAGTCAATTCTTCACTTCCTGTACAAACTCTGTTCTAACTCAAGTCTGATCATATAAATGGGACAAAAACCCCTGTAGTGGAATTTTGAAAGCCCCTCTTGTGCGGGGAAAAGATTAACATTAATCATCTTGATAGCTGAGATAAGTGTAATGGTTATTTAATTAATAGAAAGGAAGCTATGAAGTGAAAGCTGTGTGGGTGATGCCAAGCTCTGGTTTTGATGCTCTCCCTGTTTCAGTTTCTCTTATTCAGCAATCTGTGGAAGTTTATTCACTAAGGGGAGGGCAACACAGGGCTGAAAACCTGGGGCATCCTAGGCTTATATTAACATAGGTGCTTTTATGATGCCAAACCAAGTGACTGTAGGAATACTCCACTCAATGGGGGCGTGATGTACGCTGCATAGCAAAGGTCACTAGGCTAGAGAACTCAAGGCACATGTGTTTGTGACTGGGTCCCTGGCTCAGTACTTGGTTGGGATCTGTGACATGACAGATAGCACTCTTAGGTGACAACTGCTGCAAGGTTTTTACTGGCATTGGTAGTCCTTATCTAACTAGTGGAAAGAAATAAAAAAGACAAAGAAAGAAAAAAGCTCAGAAAGGAGGGAGAGGGATCTGGGTGTTTCATTCACACTCCTAATCCTCACAGCAGCAAGTCAAATTCAAGAAGTTCTAGGAAAATCTTATTTCAGCTGAAGCCTTTGATTACACCAATCTCTCTTTCATTGCTTCTGTTGTCCCTTGGCTGGCCTATTTGATCCAAACAAAGGTCTCAGAAACATTCGTTCTGAAATTAAACCAAACTAATGTTAATTTTCAAGCTCGTGGAGCCATATGCTTGCATTAATGTCTTAAAATCTTTCTTGCATTAAGGACCTTTGGGAACAGGTCATAACATCTGTGAACTTCATTACTAATCTGTGTCAAGGGTGACAAATAATTCTCCTCAGTACATCAAATAGGCACAGATGGGAAACCTCTGAACCTGTTCAGAATATTCGTAAACACTAATACGAACAACTGGAAACAATATGATTTTAATGCCGCATGATTACAGTTATTATTGGACATTCAATTGTATAGAAGGACCAGTATGTGCCCGAAACCTCACAGAGATTCGCAGTAATACTGTAAAACACAGCTATGCAGGCAAAAAATTGTGCATTTTGTTATGACAGAGGTTAAGAGCCAATGGCACATCACTGAACCAAAACTCACTGCTTCAGTTATTGCTACAGAACTGGAAGAGCTATTTGTTCTTTAAAGCTCATATTCAACTTGCTATGAAACTTTCGTTGTTTCTTACTGACTGCACTGGTAATTTGAATCCCTGAAGATATTTTCACACTAATAATGTCCCTAAAAAAAAGTACTTTCAAGGTTCCCCAGTTCCGTCTAGCATTTCTGTAGTTCTCTCCCACCCCACTTGTCTGTAATGTTTTGTCTTCTATTAACCAACCTATGCTTCCACAAAAGCAAATAAATTTGAAAGGTGAGCAGAAAGTCTGAAAAAATGGGCCAGTCGCTGATTCTCAGGGCTTGTAGTTTCAAGAGACAGAAGTTTCCTTAGAAGGTCTATACGAGTTTCTATTAGCTGCGTGTGAGCTGCTGCGCAGTGAGACAAAGACAACAGGCTAAAAGTTTCTAAAGGTTAAAATACTTAAAGACATCTCCAGTGGGCTAAAAATAAAAGCAAATATAAAATGGTCACTTAGGTACAACTGGAATTATAACATAGAAACGAAAAACTGAGTAAGAATTTTGCAAAATGTCCATCCAAGCAATTGTGATGAGTTCTCACTCCACACAACATCTATCTGAACAGATCAATATTTGTCTGTTTGTAATGTAAGCTGTAATGAACCAAACAGATGAAATCTACCACTATGCATATATTAGATTATCTGAAATAAAATTATGCTTGCTGCAGTGCTTTATTTATGACAGTCTTGCTGATACAGTATTGCGAGGGACTGCTCACCAGCACAGAGGTCACAAGGAGCGCTCACTAATTTCATCAAGAACAAATGATGCTTATGTTTTTGCTGTGCTCTGACTCCTAGGAGTTGGGGGATCTGTCCATGCTTAACACCTGGGCAGTTTAGGAGTTGATAGTGTGCGGCAAATAGGCAAGTGACGGAATATGAGAAGTTAAGCCTGACTCTTCTGCTGATTAAAACTTTGATTCAAAAATCTAAGCCATATGCACACCTAAGGCAGGTCTGTTATTCTCCTGCACACACACAAACACACATGTGTGCGTGCATACCTCCTGTCTGCACAAGAAACAACCTGAAGGTACCCAAAATCTACTCTCAGGACTTCTGGACCACTAAAACACCAAAGTCTGCACAGTGCAGCAAGTATATAAGGAGTATAAGCAAGTATGTGCTACAGCCTGTCTGAAATTGAGCTAGGTTATTTTGTGCCGCTAACTGCCCTATCTAAGAACTGGTGCTGAATCTGCCAGCCAAAGGCCTGTGTCTTCTCTGAAGGGATTTTTCTGATATTTCTTAGTGGTTACAATGAAATGGCTCCTGCTGCAAAGGAACACTGCTAGTCAAAAAGTAAAAGTGGCTGAAAATTAGTGTATCTTAAAGATCTGTTTATTATGTAGAGTAGCCAGCATCCAGTGACTGAAGGATCTAATTACTTACTTGACTACTGGTGAAGCTGAAATTAGTAGAGACTTGAAGCTTGAAAAGAACAAATCAATATCTCTTCATAACCAGTGGAGAATTCACACAAATTCACATTATTAGCTTACCGCTCGTGGTAAACCACAATGACAAGATTCATGATTGCATTGTCCTGCATATTTCAAATATTTAATTAAAATGGACACATCAAGACACACATGGAGAACAGCAGGATTAAGAACAAACCTCATTCAACATGGAAGGCAACTATGTAACTATGTTTGGGAACAGATGGGAGAGTGCTCAGCAAAAATCAAAAAATGTGCTGTCAGGAAAGGCTCTCATCAGCTAGGACAAACAAAAAAATGCTTGTTAGCAATATACTATGTAAGGAACACAGACCTTGTTTTCTCTTGAGCATGGCGACAAAAAAACCTACAGTGCTTTAAGAAACACATGTTGAGGAAGTATACTATCAAAGTATTGGTACTGTGTCCAGTTTATCTTTGTGTAACTTTATAAAGAGGAACACTTGGGCTTTATAGGAAGCCTCATCTGTCAGTCATCTATCAAGAAAGAAATCTGAAGTTGTAAATTCGTGAGACTGGAGATGGATGATTCAGAAGGGTAAATCTATTAGGATTGAATCTGGATAATCTATGTTATGCTTGAAACAAACATGAAATTTCAGCTTATTTGTCTACTATTGTGTTTGGAAGAACAATAACTCTTAAGTGATAGCAACAATCCTGTTAATCCTGCTTTATTTTATTGGTTTGTGTGAAGCAAAAAGGAATGGCTCCTGTAATTCAAAGAGGAGAATGTGGGTTATTGACATTTTTCTGTCCTGCTTCCTTTCTTGCTAGATGTTCCCATCTTCTCTTGCTTGGAACTTATTGCCTATGCCTTGTATACATTCTTACCTTCAGAACTTGTCAAGATATTTTCTAATCAATGGAGGAATTAATGTTTTAAGAGATAATGCAACAACAGATTTTTTTTGTTTGTTTGTTTCCTCAGATTTACATGGCCATGATGTTTCACACTTTTTAAAAATCAAGCATTAGTTTTATGTTCATACAGTTATTCAGTGGCTGCTGATTTATACTCCTTGAATTCACCTATCTTTGCTAGCTGACTTGTAGTAAAGTGGCTCAGATTAGATTTCAGATTAGGACTCTGACATGCAAGTTTTAGTTTCTGGCTTAATTTTCTGACTGAGATACACAGGTCCTGAGCAATTGTGGGTGACTGACTAAACCTTCCCTGGAGCCTTGAATCCCCATTTATAAAGTTGGTTTATATTTTTCTGTCTTACACAAGCATTGTGAAAATAGTATCAACAAAGATGTCATGTAAAATCATTGCCAGAGCACCATAAGGAACTTTATCCAAATTCTTCCCCAGTGAAATGTGAGTGGACACTGTCAAGTATATTTTGGTATTTCTGTGTTACTTATTTTGAAAAACTTGTATTCATAATGCCTGATGGTTTCTTTTTTGTTTGATTATGTTGACCTTTGGTTTTCCAATGTGCTTTTTACTATCTAGGTGCTTGAAAGAGTTATTTACCTCGCTCAGAATTTGGATGTGAGATTTGCAAAGCAAACTCAAAGAGACAATGTTACTATTCTTCCTTTTGATTTAAGTTCTCCAGTATGAGTGAACACTGCTGCAGGTTGAATTCTTACTGGCTTTAGACCTCTGTTTTGTGCAGCAGAGATTCATCTTTAAATAATCTTGCTTATGAAATGAGTTACAACAGCATGGCGGCTATCCTGTCTCACGCCACTGATGGAAGGTTGCTAGATTTCTACCTCTGTCTCTGTTGGAAAGATCCCAGCAGATACTCTATCTGCAGAGGCTGAAGTGATCTGGAGCTCTGCCATGCATCTTCACCTCCTGACAGTGGAAAGCAGACCAACCTCCAAACCCCTACAAATGATCTAGTTGTGTTGCCCCTTTAATCTCTGCCTGTAAAATGGATTTAAGTTCCTTGGAGGAAAACACAAGGGAGAACTTGAGAATTAGATTAAGAATGGCCAGATGATAGGAGTGACACATCCCTGTAAAAGAATGAAATGGTAATTTTGAGAAAAAATTGGCACATTTAATTTGCCTGTGCCCAAATGAAGTAACAGAAACTCAAGATTGAAATCAGGGTGCAAAGTGAACGGGAAAAAGGTTTAGACTGTGTGTTAAAGAAAATATTGATCACAGACAACATTCAAATGTTGCAAAAAATTAAAGGAAATCTTGTTCCACCATTAGGTTTAACACTGTTAAAGCCCTTTCCCAAGTACTAGGTACAATGACATTTACAAGGAATTTATTTACTATTTATATAGACATAAAAAATTTTTGTACCATGTTTTGCTGAGTAACACAGTTTATATAACCTATATTTTCAAAAAGACTGTGAAATTTTGTGAGTTCTGCTAGAAAAAAGCCAAGGCAGAAATGCTCTGTCCCAATAACTCTGACAATGCTTACTTGTCAGAACTTCTGAAAATCGGGCATCTTGAATCAATAGTTCAACATATGAACTAGCTCAAATTAGTTGCTCATTTGAAGATCAAGTATGAGGGGTTTTTTTGTTGTTGTTGTTTTGTTTTTTGGCTTTTTTTGCCTGCTTTCTTCTTTGCCCTCTTCAAAAAACTGAAGAGTTCATGAGTGGACAACTGGCAGAACAGAGAAGAATCTTATTCTTCTAAATCTTGTTCTTCTAAATTGTTTGGAATGATATTATTATCTAGGTTAATAAAATCATTTATTATTTGATCTTTGCCACACCATCAGTATTTGCAAGGTCACACTACAGCTCTTCAGTACTCAAAAATGCAGTTATTTCTGTGACAGGTTGTATTGCATTTGCATAGCAAGGTAGCAAGGGGGCTACAAAGGTGGCTTTTGTGAGAAGCTGCTAGAAGCTTCCCCCATGTCTGATAGAGATCATGCCAGCTAGCCCCAAGACAGACCCGCCACTGGCCAAGGCCAAGCCCATCAGCATCAGTGGTAGTGCCTCTGGGATACTGTATTTAAGAAGGGGGAGAAAAAACTGCCACACAACAGCAACTGCAGCTGGAGAGAGGAGTGAGACTATGTGAGAGAAACAGCTCTGCAGACACCAAGGTCAGTGCAGAAAGAGGGGAGGATGTGCTCCAGGCACCAGAGCAGAGATTCCCCTGCAGCCCATGATGAAGAGACCACAGTGAGGCAGCTGTGCTCCTGCAGCCATGGAGGGTAATGGTGGAGCAACTCTCCTCCTGCAGCCAATGGAGGACCCCATGCTGGAGCAGGCTCCTGGCGAGACCTGTGGCCCTGTGGAGAGAGGGGACCATGCTGGAGCAGGTTTGCTGGCAGGACTGGTGATCCTGTCGTGGACCCACACTGGAGCAGTTAGTGAAGAACTGCAGCCTGTGGGAAGGACTCACATTGGAGAAGTTTGTGGAGGACTGTCTCATGCGGGAGGGACCGCAGGCTGGAGCAGGGGAAGAGTGTAAGAAGTCCTCTCCCTATGGAAGGAGCAGCAGAGACAACGTGTGATGGACTGACTGCAACCCCCATTCCCTGACCCCCTGTGCTGCTGTGGGGTAGGAGATAGAGAAACTGTCAGTGAAGTTGAGCCCAGGAAGAAGAGAGGGGTGCGGGGAACATGTTTTAAGATTTAGTTTTTATTTTCTCATTATCCTACTCTGATTTGATTGATAATAAATTAAATCAATTTTCACCAAGTCGAGTGTGTTTTGCCCATGATGGTAACTGGTGAGTGACCTTGTCTCGACCCACGAGCCTTTTGTTATATTTTCTCTCCTCTGTCCAGCTGAGGAGGGGAGTCACAGAGCAGCTTTGGTGGGCAGCTGGCATCCAGCCAGGGTCAAGCCACCACACAGATGGGCTATTTCCTATGTATTACTCCCCATTGTACTTGCATGACAGGTTTAAGTTATCCAGGATTTTTGCTCTTAAAATCATCAGATAATGCAAATAAATATTGCTAGAAGTAGCATGCAGTTCTAAATTTGCAGAATCAAGTGTTACATAAGAACAAGAGTGATCAGCAACCTGAAGTCATAACAGCGTGCACAAAAGACACGATTAGGGTTGCACCTACAAAAATACTTACTGCATTTGATTATTGCTTGGATATGCAACAATGACATTTTCTTAACTCTTTTTTATTGTTAGAATTTCATTTTGCCATATAGAATAAGAAGCAGTATAAAATGAATATTTATTCGTGTTAAAATGGGATTTGGAGTTAGAATATATGTAGATACACCTATATACATGTAGATGTCATAAATACATAGAAATATTTTAAAATGAGATATGATGCATTATATGTAAACATAATTTGTTATTGTTCACTACAGTTTATTAAAAACAGAAGTAATCTCACTGAAGCTGTTTTCAAAGCCTTATTCACATAGATTGATCCAGAAGAAGACAACATAAGTGACATGATATATTGAAGAGCAAAGACTAAATTAAGTTCTCTTTGGCCGACAAGTGTCACCATTTAATTTACTCTAATTTTAAGTCAATTGACACTGACACACACGAATTGTGTTCTAATAAATATAATCCTTTCTGCTCCCAGGAATATAGATGTTCTACAAAAAAAGAAAAAGACGTGTTCGCACAAGTGTTAGATTCAGCTGTGAGAATACAAGTATGTACAGCCAATATAAAGTGGGTCAGGGCATTTGACTACTATTTGGGCTGATCTATAGTGTAGGCAGCACACTAGTAATTTCAGTCAGCATTCAGCGGGAGCTACAGAGGCATAATACCTTTGAAAATGAGGCCTTGTATCTCCAGCTTATCACCCACAAACCAAATTCGGTGGACCTTTCCATGCCCACATTGTCTCTTATTTACTCTTTTACTCATATAATTTCCAGGTAAATTTTTTTTTAATGCCTGTTTTTGAAATAGCCTGCAAGTGCCAGATCCTGAAATGTACCATTCAGTTCCAGTTATTTAGTAACATAGAAATACATTCTTCATTTTATATAAATTATTAAAATTATGACATTCATAATTTTCATACGTCTACTTCTACTTCTCACTGTTTGCAGACTATAGAGCCCTTTCCCAAGTACTAGGTACAATGGAAGTTTTCTGTCAAAAGCACAATGGCTAGCACAAGAAACTCCCACTCCTTGCCTGGAATCTCCATCTGGTCTTGTTTTTCACCCTTTAAAATTATATTAATACTGAAGTGGATGGAAGTGTTTCTATGCAGACTTGGAACCAGGCCAGAAAGCCTTCTTCTGTGCCCAGGACTAGGCTGTTATAATCTCCCACTCTGCAGCAAGCAGAGGGATATCCTTGGTTTGCCATTCATTCTTCACAATGAACAACTTTTGTAATACTCCCAAAAGCACTGATGTGACTCACGTTCAAGATCCTTTCCCCCACTGCAAGTTGCTTCCACGAACTGCATTAAGTCAGTAAAACTCAGTTATCTGGATGCATTGCTCTGCCTCTGGATGCCCACGTATAATTGCTTCCCCCATACCTCATAGAGTCGAGACGGTATGTGGGCCTGAAGTGTTCAGCAGTGGAGCCTGGCTAGGTGCACTAAGCCCGTGTGGTACACCACAGCGAGTTCATGCAGAGTTTAAAAACAGCTAGGAACTTCTGAAAATGCTGCCATTCCTTCTAACTAGCTTGTGTTGAGTGTTTGTTGTGACAGAATTACAAAGCCAACATAGATTAGCTGTTTTCAACCAGCTGGTAAGAGCTTTGTGCGAGTGTACGTCTCAGTTGTGCTAATTTGCAGCACACATATGCAGTGACTGGTCCAGCCTGCAGAGAAGGATCATTCACAATGTTTGGATAATATTGCTCTCGTTGTTTAGTCTTTTGCTGGCAGGGCCTAATAATTGTTAATTACTGTTCTGCTAGCATCTATAACACTGAATTGCTAAAGTACAGTAAGGAGAAGCCTGTTCTAGGCTTTTATCTTCAAGCCAACAGCCACACCAGCAGGTTAGAATGGATAGGCTTTAGATTTGCTTTTCTACACCTCACTGACATGGTGATGAGAGAAGAAAAAAAAAAAAACACGTGTTGAGGGGTCTCAGTTACCCAGGGTTCGACTGCCATTTGTGGTTCGAGGCAAATCAGGCCTGAAGAAGCCAGTATGGCTACAAACATTGCTTCAGGTATCTGAAACACCTTGATCTTCCCCCTGCTACCGCCTTCCTCTCCTTTCCTCGTTCCCTTCAGGCTAATTTCCACGGACGATGCTCAATGGGGACAGACACACCCCTCCTCTGCGGGGACGCTTCTGAGGCAAGGCCGACGGCTGCGCAGGGAGGGTAGGGCAGAAGCACCGCACGCCTGTGGCCCCAGCCAGCGCGGGGGGAGCGGGGATGGCCGTCCCGAGAGGCGGCAGGATGAGCGCGCTCCCTGGTGCTGGAGACAGGGACTCCACGGCAGGGGCAATCGGCCGTTGGGTCCGACCGTTGGGACCCAGCGGTACGACTCGCG
>NW_010108676.1:7546-27027 GCF_000699245.1 Pterocles gutturalis | reverse complement strand
TGTGGTGGGGGACCATGTCAAAGGCCTTTGCTTTGCCGTGACCTAATATGAAACCAATAGTCTGGAATAATTGGTCTTGGAAAACTTAATGCTAACTTATTTGCTGAACTTCAGTGAGCCTCATGACAGTTAAGTACTGGGAGGTGCTGGAATGGTCATAAGTGGCCTTCTCTAGTGAAGGATGACAAATTATTAGCTTGTGGGGGCTGTGTCAGTTATCAAACACCCAGAAATATTCAAGGGGAAAAATTGCCTCCAAACACAGATTAGTTTACTAAAAATAGCACCAGGAATGACCCTTATGTCAGATGGTGTGAAATGATGTAAAAAACAAAGCCTTTCTGAGAGCCTCTATTACAAGGGATGTATGGGATGCTGCTATAATAGCCATTTATATGGTTGCCTGCCAGCAGGTCCACATATTTGTTACTGGCAATGAATGTCCACGCTCTTCAAGGGAAAAATGTTTGTCCTCAGACTTTGACAAGATAGATTATCCACTTTGGATGGAGGGAGAGGCTCTCAAAGGAGAATTATATTCCCAGTTGCTCTCTCTGCCTCTGGAAGCTCTTCCCAGAGCATTTCACAGTGGTGCTACAAGCCTGCTCGGCTCCTGCGAGGTGTCACAGGGGCATGTTGACTTTTGGAGAGGGAAGAGGAGGGGAGGTTTTCAATTTGACTGTCAAGGGTCAGATGTGAAATTCTGGTTGAACATAAAGAGATGAGACAGGTAAGCTTACGCGCATATCTGCTTGGAGGGAAACCCCCTTCACTCTGCGTGGTTCTGGCAAACAAGATGGATGGGTTCCTTTTCCTGGGACCGAGACCTTACATTTTCTGTGACACTTCCCTGCGAGTCTTGAGAAATTTCTCGGGTGCAGTTACCTGCCAGAGATGCCATCCTGGCTCTCTGCCAAGGATACTGAGAGCTGCTTATGTGGTTTAAACAGGTTTCAGCTGCCTTCCCTTTCAGGTGCTCAGAAAAAGCCCATGTTCTCCTGCCAAGAGTGCTCCTGAGCCCCTTGTAGAACTCCTGGAGCATTTCTTGAAGCCCAAAGCAGGGCTGACAGCCTTCCCACGGAAACTTCTTACAGTGGAGAAGTTGGGTTTGCAGGTAATCAACTCTGCTATTTCAGTTGATGATGTTCTCAAGGGTTTCTTCTTTTTGCCTTCTCTTTTGAACAGCGTTTTTCTTGCTCTCTTAGAGGTACGTTCTCTGTCCCATTAGATCTCCTGGAGTGCCATTCTGTCCAGGGTGAGGCAAGGAGACCAGGAAAGCCCTGGTGTTATGTGTCCCTGGCTTCAGGAGACTTCACACAGTCCTTACTGCTCTGCCATGCCACAAGGTTTGTAGACGTGGTGCTTAGGGACATGTTTCAGTGGTGGACTTGGCAGTGTAAGGTTAATGGCTGGACTCAATCATCTCAATGTTCTTTTCCAACCTAAATAAATAACTTGGTGATTCTAAGATAATGGGAGACCTTCTCTGGTAGGAGAAGAGGAGAAAAGGCCATGACTCCTGACTGGGAGCTGGTTACAGGTGAAAGCAGTTTGGAAATTATCTAATGGGAGAGGTCACGTGTGGATAAAAGGAGAAGGTGGGGTTGTTCATTTATTCTTGGCTGTCTGTGTGACTTTTAAGCTGGGAGACCTGGCTGTGTATTTTTTCTTGGCTGTGATCTAGGGCTTTCTGTCTCTTTGTATATGATCCTTAAAGCTAAGAAGAGATGCCTTCTGAAATGTGGCTCCTTCACCTCTCAAAACACTTCTGCCTTCTCACGGGGACACCTCCAGCAGAGGAGGGTGAGCTGATAGGGACCTGGCTTTTCCCAGCAGCCTGCTCAGATGAGGCAAGCTATGGAAGAGGAACCATCTCCTTACCTGGTACAAGGGCTTTTTTATGTTATTGGGACACAGGTTTCTCTTCTGTTTCTCATCAGCCATAAAGGTGGGCAGAAATAGTGTGTTGTGGCTTGATGCTGTTGGGGAAGCAAGCCCATATCAGATCTTATAGAGACACTGTAGTGGGGCTTCCAGCAGGGCTGGGATCTTCTGGAGAAGAGCACCTTGAATGCTCATTTGTGGTGCTGTGAATGCTGTCGTTTGTGGTGTGTTGTGATGCTTTTTGGAAGTGTTTAGATAACTTAATGGGGCCCTTATGGCATCTGAGGAGATAAGATTTTATATTCTCTAGTCAGCACTTTGATGAGGAGAACATTTGTATTTAATTATACCGCTCTACTGTAATGGGTACAGGGCTGTGGAAAGCTGAGTGGGGATGAGAACAACGTTACCCAAATCCAGCAATGCAGAAAGAAATTATTAGTTTAATGGGGCATGAAATTATCCATTCTTTTTTTCTTCAAATTTACTTGTAGTTCCTAATATAGTTTGCTGTGGCTGACGAAACACCATCAGGGTTGCCCATGCAAGAAACCCAAAAACATCTGTCTTCGCTGTAGAACTCTGATGTGTAGCTCTGACCGTTAGCAGATTATCTGCCCTGGACACCAAAAGGGACCAAAGACTGTTCCTTGGCAAAACTCACCAGGTTATTCTTTTATAACTTCTTTTTCCTCTTTATTGCCCTCGGTGGCAGGGCATTTGGAGGACTGCCAGAAGGAAAGTGTTTTTATCAAAGCAGGTGGGTTTTCTGCAAGGGACAATGGCCACAGGAAGGGTTTGCTGCACGTGCCTTGCGGTGGTTGTATGGCAAGTGGGAGGAAATACTCCCTGCTCAGCAGGAGAGTTACAGATCCAGACAGAGACTCCAGAAAATGCTGAATTTGATCTCTGAAATGGCTAATGCCTAAAACGTGGGAAATGAGAAGCTTCACGGCTTTCTTAGAGTTGATGGATGATAGTTGGTAGTAAATTGATGGATGGCGATATGATGCTGTAGGGAGCTGGTTTTAAATCGTCACAGGGAGGAAAGCTAGGTGCCTGGGTTCCCCAGCTGCTTTGTGTGTACAGATGTGAGAATGGGACAATGGTATTGCTGCAAATATTGAACAGACTTGTGTGTTTGCATCCTCGTTTTGTCCCCTTTAAGTGGTTCAAACTTTGTCCAAACCCAGAACTACTTCACAGCAAAATTGTCTATGTCCAAGAAGTCTTAAAATGTAGGTGATTAAATGAATATTTGAAGGTCCAATAGTGGATGAGTGATAAGAGAGTGAACAGAAATTCCCCCAGCTCACCCAATCCAATCAAGAGCAAAGTCTCAGACCCTTGCAGTCAATTTGTGACTGAATATGGAGTCAAAACGTCTTTATGAATACTGGCTTTTAGCTCAGCCTTGAAAGCTGTCCCAGTCCCACCTCCTTTTAAGGCCACACCAGCTATTCCTGACACGGCATCCTTTACCTCTGTCTTCTCTGTGGTGTTGGTGGGGTGTTCTTCAGCAGAAATGTGTAACGACGCGAGAGTTTATTTCTCTTGCTGTTGTGCAGATGGAAAATTGGCTGCTCACCCAGTGTTAATTAGCTGTGGCTATGTGGCAAATGGCCCTTTTCTGAAGTACTGCCATAAAGAGAGATGCTGTAGATTGTGATAGAAAGGGGGAGAACTTTTAAAATATAACCATAAACCACTAGCAATTGTGTGGCAGTTGGCTGAAATTACAGCTGTTAGTGGCCTTATATGAAATGATTGAGAACCCGTTGCTTGACCAGCCTGTTGAGTTTCACAGTAGCTGTTTTGCGTTGAAATCAATGACAAAACGGTCACTGATTTCCCAGCAATCGGGCAAGAATGCAAATCTTTCCTATGTGTCAGAGACTGTAACTGAATAGTGAACAATGCTTTAAAAGGAGGGAATAAAACCCTGGGGATGATCTACATATGTTTTTACACAAGCATAACTTGAGTTGCACAGAGTGACACTGATTTCTGCCCATCTCCGATATGGAGCACTTGCCAGCTTGTATTTGTTCCGTGCATTAGTGGTCTCCAAACTAGCAGACCTTTTTATGAACAGCATCTTTAGACAGTAGTGGGATGGCTGAGGGCTCTTGATCAATTTTGTCCTGTCCAAACTAGCCAGACTGTAAGGAAAAGCTTATGACAAGCAAGTAGCCTGCAGTAGGTGGATTAGTTCTGCATTGCCTGGTAGCAGTGGCTGAAAAACCAAAGGTGTGTGGCTGATGGCTTATTCGTAAGACTTCAGAGGTTTGGGTGCTTTGCTTTGAAAAGTGGAAGGCTGACACAGTCACAGTTTTCCTTCAGCAGCACTTTGTCCTGATCGTGCATTTTTTGATGTTGGTGGGAGTTGTGGCCGTAGCCACATGCTAGGTGCTGACAAGTGGTTCCTGACACAGTTTAAAAATAAGCTCATTGTGGATTGTTCAGCCCTTGCAGGATCTGTCTGCTGGCTCTCCTTTCTCTCACTGTAAGCTGACTTGACTTTTCAATGGAGAATGGATTTCAGCAAAACAAATTGATGTTTTGTCCTAAGAAACAAAGTTGATTTATGGTTGATTGTCTGATTTATTGCTTCCAGCCAATACAACAGTTGAAATGTCAATTTATATTATCTCCCTTCAAACCTATATTAATAGGGACCCTTTGAGCCATTGTTAAAGCTGCAGAACAAAAGGCGGCCAGGAGAGATCTCTGGTCACCTGCTGTGAGAGTGGGGACATCAGGCTGCGAAAGCCACAATACAGCATGCTTCCCAGGGCGTTCAGCTATTCCTTTGGAGAAACTGCTTTTTTGTGTCCAAAGCTGTACTCCATGTTCAAAAGGGAAGCAATGACTGTTTTAAATCCTATCCTGATGGTCCTGGGTCTGCCCAGCATGAAAACCACCTCTGTTAAACATGAGTAACAGGTGACAATCTTCCTCAGCGTGCGTTGGGATATAAGGTACCCCAGAGCAATTGCATTTGCTTTGACTTGCTCGTACTGCACTGACTCAAGGCCCAGAGTCATGAGACCAGAGGAACAGTAATGAATTTTCTGTGTTTGAGATAAGATGGATCATTAGATAGTCACTGATTGTTTTGTTTTGGGGTTCTTTTTTTTTTCCTTATTCTTCATGAAGGAGACCAGAAAATAGGATTTTTAATTTTTTTTCTTTTGCCCAGGCTTTGTCTAAAAATAAGCCATAAATGTAGCATTGTAAGTGGCTGTACCGTTACCATCTACCTCTGAAGTGCAAAGGTCCTTAATATATTCTCCTAGAGGGCACCTTAACCTTAGATTAAATTTCAAATATGAGTACATCCCTGTCCTTTCAGTAGAGTTTTACAATTTTCCCTACTTGCTTGGAATCTGTATGACCTTTGCAACACTTCGTTTACGAGCAGTGACATAACGAGATTAACATTGATCTTTCTGCAGCAAAGGTGCTCGCTTGCCTTTCCCCCAAGGCCCATAGGCTGCTGTTGAGTACAGCTAGCACCACACGCTTGAAATTCCATATTGAGCTTAATGCGTAGGTAGCCTAGAAAAAAAAAAAAAAAGGATTTACTTATTTTGTTATAGCTACTTGATGGTGCACAATTTCTTGTTCAATGAACACATGAAAGTAAGATAGAGTATCTACCCACTCCATCATACTGATGGACAAAAGATAACACAAAAACTACCTTTAAAATTCACAGATGGTGTTCTGTCTTTCAGTATGTGTTTGTTTGCTAGGTGTTATAGCTGCTTAATTTTTTCTAATATATGAGTACTCTGAAGGGCAAATGACAATCTGTTGTGGTTGTCCACCACAGAGCACCTTTGACAGTCAACGAGGGAGTCCAGAGCTTGCTGTCCTCCAGCCCTGTGCCAGGGGAATAGTGGGAACAAAAAGGTTTTGGGGAGAGGAGAAGAAACATGACGCATTAGAGACAGGACCACCTGGAAGGCAAGGAGGTCTGCTAATCCCTGCAGCTACTGGTATCTCGAGAGGTTGCATGGGTTAATTTAAACTGTATTTGTGCTGAAGTCCAGCCCTGGTCAAGCCAATAGTCCACATGGCAATTTGCTACGATCTTCATTTCAGAAATGCTTCTCTTCAAGTACTGTAAAACTTGGATTTCAGGAGGATATAATTTTAACTGGTGTATGGCAGCCACGCGTGGGATGATCTCCAAGGAAGCTGTAATTAAGTAGCAACCTCATGGTAAGTGCGCATCAGTAGTCAACAGCTTCCCTTCAACAAGACTTTTCAAATTTGGACTTAACATAATCTAAGTATAGGCAGTCATCCCGCTTTTGGAACCCTGGGTACCATCTCTGGTGCTGGCAGACAGCAGCGTACTCATCAGAAAACACGTGGCCGTGACAGTCTCCCTGGGGCCCTCACCGTTTGGGAAGAGGTCTCAGTAGATGCACATCCCAGCTCCGCATGGCTCACAGTGCGCAGACTACTGCTTTGTCTGTGAGCAGAAGCTCGCATCAGCTTCAAAACCCTGCCTGAACTTCCAGAGAGCTAGAGAAGACATTCCTCTCAGCAGGTTTTTAGGCAGGCTGAGGCCATGGCTCCAGGCAGCAGGGTTAATGCAGTCCCTCTCCTGTACGTGACGGCTATAAATCTTAGCCGACACCTTCGCCAAGCAAAGGTGGGGCACGCTGCCAAGTACATGGAAGGCAAGGTAGCAGGTATGCTGATGTATCAATTAAAGAGTTAGTTTTTGAGCTAACAGTGCAAGTTTGGTAAAGCTGGAATATTTTCCTTTGTGTTGGGACAGAAGCAAAAGGTTTGTTTATGAGCTATTTTCCTTTCCTCACCTGCTTTCCCCTAATTTTTTAAAATCCAAGTTCCTTTAAAAGTGCATTGCACAAACAGACTGCGTGTGCACAAGAAGGGATAGGACTGTATTTTAAACCATGTAACGTATTGCTGGTCTGATATTGAGATTATAATGGGATAAAATACACCTGGGTGAAACTTTTCTTAATCATTTGATTTGATAAATTTTTGATTTTCTAATTCAAATCTAAATGACAGGTGGCTATCATAGTTGCATTAACCAAACATTGAAGATAACAGCTTCAGTTAAGGTTGTCAATGTGTTTGAACCCATTTTGTTACCTGAACTTAAAACCAGTTTAAGATCTTGGTAAAATTGCTTCTGATAAAGTTATGAAACTTTTTGATCTAGCTAAAAAATGATCAAATTTCTTTTTGCAGGTCAAAACTTTGAGGAATATTATACAATGTAGAAGAAAGGTTTCAAAGAAGTGGCTATATTTCCTTCCATATATTAAAAATTCTTGGCTAGGTCTGTTAAGCAGCTCTTAGCAAACATACACACACATATTTCTTCCTTTAGATAATATCAGCAGGTACCTTTGGTGTCATGCATCTGTTTGCCTCAGCTCCTCTTCTTTAAACTACTATTTCTGTGCGTAAACAGACTGGGGAGAGGGGAAAGTATGGCTTTATTTAGGAAACCTTTTGACCAGCTGAGAGAAGGAGAGTTGGATGCTATTCCGATGGGGCTTCCATGCTGAAGATGCTTTACACTTTTATTTCTTTATTGGTAACTTCATACACCGTGACTGGAAATTGCTGTAAGTGTAGGTAAAACACTGACATCTAGTGCCTAAACCAAAGGATCCAAACCTGCTCTGAGACCGGTCTTGTCTTCTGTGATGGACGTTGTCTGTCCAGTAATATTGTGGATCTTATAGAAATATTATGGTGTGTCTCTGGATCAGTGAAAGGAAGTTATTTGTTTGTGCACTTGATATAACAAGGCTTTTTTTTCCAGTCATTTGGCAAGATGAATAGTGCAGACATGAACAGAGAAGTCCACCAAGGGAGAGCAAAAATGCAGTGGGCTTTGCAATGCTGTTTTTGTTACAGGTCAGGTTTTAGTGGCTGGGCTGCATACAAACACAAGTTCTTCTGTCCCTGCAAGCTCATAAAAGAGTATTTGAAATTCACATTCAGGCTGATAATGCACCAACTTAAGTGTTCTTAAAATAAAACAGAAAACCCCAAACAAACAAAACTTATTTCTCAGGCATTTCCCTGTGCAGAAACCAACAAGGTGAATATTGACTCGCTCGTCGTTCCTAGAGGCCATTCTGGTGTTTCCAGGTACAATATTGAGTGAAGGCAAATCGCTTTTGGGTAGATGCTTTCCTAAAAAAGGTTTATTGGGCTTCTCAGACACAACGTTACACAAGTCCCTCACCTTGCTAGTGCTATACCATGCTCATGAGCTGGCAGAAGCAGACAGGCCAGCCTATAGCACCAGCTGGGAGCCACACTGAGTGGGCTATTAAAAGAAGTATGTATACTGATAGTTAGCTAGACTTATTTCTCTGGAGAGGTACCTTAGTCTTTAAAATCCACTAAGAAACCAGCCTGGAATAATTATACGGCATTTCTTACTCATTTTTCTATAATCCGTTAAGTATATCCTAGGTTTATTGTCCTATTTCTGCCATTGCATGTAATTTGCAGTTTCCAGTCTCAATGACTATATTTATGGGATTAGCCAGCAGACAGGCTGCCCCTCAGATGAGATCTGGGATCTAAGCTCAGGAGCAAGGATTTATTTTGGCCTGCCATGAATAACCCATCTCTTGTTGTCTAAATGAAATAGCAAATACGTTCTTGATACTTTTGTTTTGTTCTGTCCCCTAACGTATAGGAATTACAGAAACTTTCTATACCAGCCTGTCCCTTAGGAAACCTGAAATCATATCTGAGTTATTAAAGTTTAATAGCTAGTGGAGGAGGGGAAGTAATTACTTTCTGTAACAGCTTTATCTATCAAGACTTTTGTTGTGACCCTTGATGCAAAATTATTCCACTGGTATTATAAACTGCGGTGTAAAGTCTTATAATGTCACCTCTTACTACCATGGAGAAACCTTTATGTTATGGCTTAGATTATACATTCATAACCTCTGCCAGAAATTAAGATGAATACAATGACAGTAGATAGCTAACGTGTCAAGGTAGCATTTGAGCTGAGAATTTTTTCTAAATACATATGTGAGAACATGAAATAAATTAGCCAGATTTCTGCCTTGCCAAAAAAGGAGCCAAACCCAATTGTCTTCAAAGGTGCTTTGGCAAATTTTCTACCAATAGAAATGGTGTCAGTAAATCAGATTTGCTTTTGGCTTCACTGATAGTTCTTCAGTGGGTATTTTGGCATGGTTGATGGTGATTTTTTTTATGCCATTTTTTTTAGATAGAAGAAGAAATGCCTGAAGCTGTGTTTGTCCTTCAGCTACCAGACTGATCATCCCTAATTTAATGTCTCCCTTCACCCTTTTCTCCACCCTTCCTCAGCCTCCACCAAAAACCCCACATTTTTCCGAGGAGGAGAAGAGCACCATATGCTGCAACCTCTCCCTCTTCAGGGGCTCCTCAGCATCTGACATGTCTTGGGTCTGTGCCAAATAACTGCCCCATGTTTTAGAGTAGCTAGAACACCAGCCTGTGTGAATAAGACCTTTCCGTGCCCACACACAAACTTGCGAAACACCAGCTTCCATCTATTTCAGCCTCATCCTGGCAGGATGGGTCACCAGGCTTCTTCCTGCTGGGCTCCACTTACTAGTGCCTGTTGCACTGGGGCATGGAGATTTTTCTGGGTGTTGTGGGGCTGTATGCAGATGTCAGAGCTTCTCTGAACAGGAGGTTTATTGCAAACTGTTGGGAAGTCCTTCCAAGCCTCTTCCCCATGAGATCACACCCTGTGGGAAGTCATACGATTGGAAACCATGTCGGGAGTAAGTAGTGCTTATGGGCATCTCTCAGCATCAGGGTTGTCCCCCTCCAAAAACAGTTTCGTAGGATCATTAAGGTTGGAAAAGTCCTCAAGGATCATCAAGTCCAGCCGTCAACCCAAGACCACCTAGCCCACTAACCCATGTCCCTAAGCACCAGATCCACACATTTCTTGACCCCCTCCAGGGATGGTGACTCCACCACTTCCTTGGGCAGCCTGTTCCAACGCCTCATCACTCTTTCAGTGAAGAAATTTTTTTCTAATATCCAGCCTAAACCTCCCTTGGCACAACCTGAGGCCATTTCCTCTTGTCTAGTTTTGATCTGGTGACTCTTGTTGCATGAAGATAGAGGTATAGCAATGGTAAACAAGCAGGCAGCAGTATAGTCCCCTGAATGTTTTCAATGAGCTGCAAATGATTCTGCTCTCCAGCTGATCTTCAACTGGCCAGAAGCAGTCCAATAATTAATTTATTTTGGATGCATGAGACGTGCAACTCTTTCTCTGACTTCTTCAACTTCAGTGACTTTGGGAAAACAGAGCTAAAGTGGTAGCAAGCCTGGATGTCTTGTTTAATCCTGAAATATCTTCTTTGGCTGATCCAGGGAAAGCCTTATCCTAGCAGATCCTTGGGGATTTTTTTATTAGAAGACAGCCCTTGCTGTGGCAACTTGGTAGGAAATGTACTGCAGATATTAGATCCAATTTTTTTTCTCCTTTTTTTTTTTGCTGGTAATAACTTCACTGGTATGAAATTTGTATCGGCACCACAGTATTTAAGTGTCCTTCCTCTGCAATAAAGTCTAGCCAGGCATGGGTATGACAGCAGTGAAGAGAGTTTCCCATGAAACATTTCGCTGTTGGAAGAGACAGGGTTTGTTCAAATAAAACACAACGCAGGAACGTGTCAGATGTAATCCACAGTAGACAGAAGAACGCCAAACATGAAATCTTTATTTGCTACCTGTTTGTTTTGATGTTGAAATGCTTCACTTGAACTTTCTTCAATTTAGTTTTGACTTTGTGCTGGTTTCTGTTTTAACCCTAAGTATGGGATGTTGCACTGAAGAATTCGTAAGGTAGGGAAATAGGATTATCTTTATCAAATTTCGGCTTTATTAGAAAGAAATTACTTCGTATTTTAAAATTAGTCTATTTTGTGGACTTTTTTTTGTCCTTGGATCTTTGATTTTCCTTAAATGTTATATTCCTGGGATGGAAAGTTAATTTCTGACTCCTGAACAACCCCATCTGTATGGGAGCTGAATTATTTTAAGGGCATCAAAACACATCAACTTCAGGTTCTTCAGACTCCAGCTTCCAGCTCTGCCAGCTACAGCCTGAATTGCTTTTTCTTTTTCTTTCCTTTTTAATTTTTTTTTTATAGCAGCAATCATATTACTGTAGCAAGGTTGTTTGCCTCCGAAAAATTTCCTAATGCCCATCAGCAGAGACAAGTTTCTGACACGTGGTGGTTCTCCTGGTTGTATTTCGAGTGACCCTCCTACTTGGCGAGCATCAACTGGCGGTGAAGTTTCAGCATTAAACTTTAACTTCTCTCATTTGGGGTCTTAATTGTGCTTTGAAACGTCTGATGGCTTGGCTGACCTTTTTCTAGGTTAGCTGAAGGCTGAGATTTGTCTGCCAGGAGAGAAGCCGCTGAGGAAACCTTGGAGCATAGCATTTTATTATTTCAGTAAGGCAACGTGGTCTGGTATCGGTTTAGAAATGTCTCTGAGCTTTTTAGGGGTTTTGAGTGGAGCTATAGGAAAAAGAAGGCACTGGGAATACCTAGAATTTTACAAAGAGTAGGCAATGACCGGAAGTTGAAGAGCTACATACGTTAAATGCAGGGATTGGATGCCATAATCCCTTTTTGTACTTTAGAAATATTTTAAAGCCTATTTCCATGTGGGAAATCTCCCAGGGATGTGGTAAAGTCCAGCATTGCCATATACCCCAGATCTTTTTTGCTGCTGCGGGGACAGGTGCCCTGGCTCCCTGTGCCAGGCGAGGGCACCCCGATGGGGCTGGGTTGAGACCTTTGCCAAAAAGCCTTACGGCTTCAAAAACCTCCTTTTCTGACCTGATGCTGTTTCAGAAACCTGCAGTTTTCTCCAAAACTAGTGAAAAATTGGGTTTTTCTTTAGATGTGATTCAACGCTACGTACAGGGCCATCTGATGCATACCATGAATGCAGATATTGCACGTGGGGACTTTCTCCTGATGCTGTGAACACTCTTGATTTCCACGCCGGGCTTGTGGCTCTGTGCTGACATTTGTTCTGCAGGTCCCCGTGGAGCTCAGCGCCGGTGCCGTGTCCTGAACCACCTGGTGGGGATGTGGCCCCGTGTCACTGTGTAATTAGTCTGAGAGCCACGAGGTGTCAGAACCCTTGCCTGGCCGTGTTTGCGCAGGAGACACAGGTCAGTGTCAAACACGGGATGTAAGCAGCGGGGCAGGCGGCGCAATTCAGCCGGAGGGATGATTTGGGGCAGCGTGACTAACGAGGGGGGCTTGTTTGGGCCCCAAGGCCTTTGGTTCACTGGGGGGGGGGGCAGGAGACAAAACATCCCTTGGGATGCTGCTCTTCTAAACCTCCCTTCTTGATGGCAGAATGGAATTCGGTGCCTGAAAATGAACCCTTGGTTCTGCAGTAAGGCTCGTCCCAGGTTAGCTGCTTCCCAGCCTGTGGGTAGGGCCCATATTCCTGCCGGACTCGTGAGCCCTGCTGTTAGCAGGACCCATGGGCTCTGGATCAGACCCCAGGAAGGGAGGATAGAGTGAAGAGGAGGAGGGCTGGCTTCTTCCCAGCCCCCAGGAGGAGGGAAAACCCTGCTGTGCTGGGAATGACACTGGCAGCCAGGGATGTGGCACATTTTGGTAGAGATGATAAAATCACCTATTATTAACCTTGATGTGCACGATGCTGGCATCTTACCTGGGGCTCCCCAACAGGCCCACTCTCAGCGTAGCATCCCCATGCATGTAGAAATCCTCTCCCTTTGGCTGATACCTTGTTAAGTATTGGTCTCCTGCAATAATATTTTATCTTGTATTTATAATCCCAGAGCACTACAAAAGAAATACTAAGATTAATATAGTCGATTACCTTACCTTCATCCTTCAGAGCATTGGGTTAACCCCAGCTGCTGAATAATTGCACCAACAAAAAAGGTTTTATTGGAAGAAACAAGAGCGGGAGGACCCTGCAGCCAGCAGAGACCAAGATTGCTTGCCTCTGTAAAACAACTTCAAGCCTCTTGGCTTGAGACTATGTCATTAGCTTATGTCAGTGACTAGTTAGTGAAGTATGTATTCAGTAACGGACTATTTATTATACACCGTTTAGTCTATAATGCATTTACTTTCCATTGGCAGCACATCACATAACTGTGTTGCAGCTAATACTGAACAAAACTCTGACCTGTGCAAAAAAAACCTTTTGACTTCTTCACTTGACATTTATTTTCTTATCAGGTATAGGTCTGGGAGAGCTTGGTCTCTTGGCAAAGCCCTGCCAGTTATTTTTCCTGCTCTAGCAGGCCTTGGTCCTCAGTGCACTGGTGATGCTCCATTGAGACTGTGGTTTAAGCACTATCCAGTCAGAGCCACTGTGGAGAAGGGCAGCGACAGCAGCTGATGAGCAGAGGAGCTGGAGGCCACAATCTGAAACCAGAAGGTAGAAGTTGAGGGTCTGCAAGTCTTGCAGATTGGGGAAAAAAATGGAGAGACTGAAACACTCCTGTGGATGGCTTACTGTTAGGCTGGCAACATCCCAGTGCAGCTTGCACTCGTACCTGCCTGTTCTATTTCCAGCTCCAAGCTGTGTAGCAGAGATGGCTATATGGTCAGTTTTTAGTAGCTTTTTTTTTTTTTCCCCCTTTTCTTTGGTAAGTGTGCCTGAGGTGCCCAGGGAGTTATTTGTGTGAAAAGTGAATCCAGGAATAGCTTATACAGGGGAGGCCTGCTGGACTGGAGCTCAAGGTCACAGCTACAGGGATGAAAGCATCTGGTTTCCAGCATGTGTAAATGGAAACCCCACTGTTTGGTATGGGCACGATTGATACGCTTGGGCCAAGGTAATGTGCCCTGAGCTTGTAGGAATGAGACTGGGCAGAAGAGCAACCTCCCAGCCCTCCACAGCACAGCCAAAGCAGGGTTAGACCCCGTGGTCAGCATGCGGGAGAGGCTGTACAAGGGGAGAAGGAAGGGCAATGCCCCGAGGGCCTTTTACCCCTTCTTGGTGCCAGGGTGAAAGGACAGGGAGACTGTGCTGCATTTTTTTTTTCCTCCTTCTCAGCTGTGTCTGCTGCCTGTGTATCTTGAGCCATCTTCAGAGGTGTGGGACAGCACCCAGCTCAGCTCTCCCAGGCATCCATGGTGGCCTTGTCACCTTGTCTGGGCAAATGTCTCCTTTACCTGCTTGGAGTGCTGACTTAACGCTAGCAAGGGAAGTTTTTCCCTGTTGAGAAGGAAAATTGCTTCTTTTCAGTTTGCATGGCAAGGTCAAAGCAAGGAGAAGGTGTGTTGGCAGCAGCTGATGCCGTGGTACGTCGATCACGTTGGTGATGTGCGCTTCTGTGTTTGTTTATCCCTCCAGCCAGGGGAGCAGACGCTGAGATGCAGGTGGCTGGAGGCTGTGACCCCGTATAAAGCGGGGTGCACCCCCAGCGATCCTAGAGCTATAGCGGGGTGTAACCGCAGGCTTTGAGGCGGGGATTCCCTGTGTCCCCGCCAGTGTCGCCTTTTGGCAGCAGCGGGGCCGTGAGAGGGCAGTGTTGGACTGCGGGAGGAGGATGCGGGAGCGGGGGACGGGGAGGGACAGCGCTGGTGGCATCCCCGAGGTCTCCAGGAGCATTTTGATTGTGTTTTGTGGTGTTGAGCGCTGGTACTTTGCAACAGGGGGTAGCTGCAACAGAATCCCTGTTGCAAAATTAAATTTTGCATTCAAAGGAGTTTAAAGACATAAGTAAAAGCTATTTCTTTTTGGAGCAAGCCCCTGGCCTGTCCAAGGGAACTTCCCCAGCACCCAGGGGGCTGGAGGGTGACTGTTCATCCCCGTGGCTCACGGGTGGGCAGGTCCCCCCACCCGAGATGCCCATGATGCCCTGCCATGTCCCGCATGCTCCAGAGCCAACCCTCAGCCAAACCTTAGCGTCATGGCCACTGCTGCTGGGTGTCTCCTGGAGTCACCCTCTGGCTGTCAAGCCCCTGAGAAGTGGTTGGGCCACAGGTTTTCCCTGCTTTTAAAGAATAAAAAGCCTCATGGACAATAGCAATCTGAACAGGTGAAGACCTGCAGCATCGCTTTGGCTTGTGCAGTGCTAGGCTGCCTGCTTCCCTACGCTGCTTTGTTTTATCTAATTTTTCAGATGCTAAGTGATTGCAAATTATATTCTCTTATTTGCTTTCCTTTAATTTCCTGGAACCAAAAACTTTTGATAGGTGCAAACTATTGCACCTGACCATATGTGGCAGTGAGCTGCATTTGCCTTTATCTGAGGCTGTAGGGCAGATGAATCCACGTATCACCAGAGCACTCGCAAATAATTACCTTTCTTTTGTGCAGATTTACTTATTGGTATAAATGGCATCTCAAGATGGGAAAACAGGAGTTCAGGCACTTCACCTCTTTTTCCCAAGGTCAAACAATGAGGAGATGATGATTTTCTGGTACTATTGCAGCAGAGCCACTGTCTCATTTTAGGTTCCTGGGCCATATGACAAGAATATTAAGACTGGGAGAGAAAAACAAGGTTTTGAGGGACCAGCTCTGCCCCTTGCAGTTGATAAAGGGATGCCTGCCAAGTGGGATGGAGGGATGGGTTTTGCCAAGGCAGACAGTGTGACTGTCTCGCTGTGCTTGCGTAGACTAAGTGGGTCTTTAGTGTTCAAGCCAGCCTCTTACTTCAGTGCAGCTGTTGGCATTGTGGAGGCCTTCCTTAAGATGGTAAAAACCCGGAGGACTAAACATCCCCAGCACAAGTGGAACAGGAATTATTCCCTCTCTGAAGCATAACCTGCTGCAGGTGACCCTTTCTGCAACGCTTGTCAGACTAAGCAAAGTGAATGACCAACACAGGATGACGGTTTTTTTTCTTCTCTTGGGCTCCCCTAGGTTGAAATTTTGAGAGGATAAAAATAACCTCTGGGACCAAGTCTTGCTTTTGAGTTGAATGATGCACCGCAGGCAGAGCACTCTGCTCCCTTTGCACCCTCAGCTCCAGAAAAACCAACCAGCGGCAGCCCCGTGGTGTTTAAGGTAATTCATCTGCAAAGGCAGTGACATTTGTAACATCACCTTTCAGCAAGGAGGCTCTCATGCTCTCCAAAGGCATGTCCAGCCCTTGATGGCTTCCCAAGTCTTGCTCCTGCAAGGGAGCTCAGCACCGAGAGATGAGCAGGAAAAATGAGGGGAAGCCCTGTGAGGATCAGGAAGCTGCTTGGAAAGAAACCCCTTCCAGCACCGAGTTTTACAGCTGGCAGGTATGGTGTCTCTTACCTGGTCTCCAATGCAGAGAGGGAAGGAAGGCTTGGCCATTTTGACCTTTAATAAGTCTAGTAAATACTTAACAAGGAAGCAGTCCACCTGTTCTGCATAGTCAAAAAAAAAAAAACCAAAACCAAAATCCAACCCAAAACACAATGGAGTTGTGGTCCATCTGTACCAGGGATGCTAAACTGGCATTTCAGTGAGAGGGGCTCAACCCTAGGCAGTTTTTCTAAGGTAGTTAAAAGAAACGTGATGGCATCAGAAATACTACTTGCTCGTGGCTTTATTAAGTATGGAGATCAACAGCAGTGGATATATAATGTTTATCTTTATGCCAAGTCTGTGAAGAGAGGATGGGTTAGTTTAATGACTCTCTATTTTTATTGAAATCCATATTTTTTAGGTATCTCGGGGTTACAAGTGACTAATGTCTTTCCATAAAGCACCTCTCTATCAACAGAGACGACTGTGTTCACAGGGCAACATTTTTCACCTGCTTGTCAGTGAGTCAAACACCAACAAAACACACGATCTCCTTCAGAATCCCACAGCTAATCATTCATTTATTTAAAAATCGTGTAGTGTCAGCAATGGTATGGGAGATGGGTTGACACAGCCACGCTTCTGTGTACCTACAGAGAGAGGGAGATGTTCAGAGCATCTGCCAGAGAGGTGTGCTGCCAGTTAGAGGGAAACCCTTCCTGGAAATAGTGTGGGTTTGTTTTGTTTTGGTTTTTGTTTTGTTTGGTTTTTTCTTGCAGTTAACTGTAGATATACTTAAAAAGGAAAGAAACAAAAAAAAAAAAAGCAAGCTGGCTATTAACAAGTTGGTGTGATGTTGACAGCAGTGCTTTTCGGCATATTGGGAGGTGTAATCTACTTAATGTCATCCAGCAGAACTGCCTTTCAACTCGCATCTCTTTTATACGCGGTGGCGGCGAAGGTTCCCCCAGCTATCGCAAGCCTTGGGTCTCATTTCAGAGCGTGGTTTATTCATAATAAAGGAGGAAGTATTAATCAGCTGATCCACAGAAGGGAAAAAGCACGCTAGGGGATAAGTCATAAGAATTAAGATGGGCAGAAAAATTTTTACAATTTGTACATATAAATATCTGTGCCTGGTAGACTTTAGCTGTGTGAAAGTTTTCATCATTTTAGCTGTGTTCCTCCAACCCACATAAATATTTGTGTCCATTGGAAAAGAAGGACATTTCATTTTTCATAAAAGCTCTACAGTGATGCCGTTATTAAAAACAGAGGGAAAAGATATATCGGCAAGTCAAAGCAGTTGCAGCTGCATAGTTGTTTTCAATAATGCAGTGAGTCACTACATCTGAGCAGCCTTTCATTTCTTTCTGTGGTTCAGGCTAAATTGTTTATTAGAATTTTTGTGCATTTTTTAAAATAAAGGGAAAAAAAGGAAATTGTAGCTCTTTATTTTAAAGACTGCTGCAATAAAAATTCAGATTATTCAAATATATCAAGTACATTGTATAATGCAGTAACCATGGCTATTTTTTTTTTAATACCACAAGATATTCACTGGCTTTTCCATCTCGTTCATAGTCATAAATAAGCAGGCTGTTTATAAGACATTGCTAGAGGGAGGAAAAATATTATAAAAATGAAAACTTGATCCAGTCAATGGCTAGAATTGTAATGAAAGACCTAAGTGGAAGGTAACACCAGCTTAACGTAATTTTTGAAACATAATTCTTGAAAAGTGATGGATAATAGTTGCAAAGGGGATCTGTACTTCAGATCTTCATCCATGTAGAGGTGTGGAATAGAAGTATGTGCATAGCTCCAGTGCACATGAGAGCTGCCAGAACACATGAGCACAAATATTTGAGATATTTTACTATTTTTAAATCACAAAGATAGTGAACTTGCTTTTTCTCAGGAAATTGGACCATTTTAAAATAAAAGGAAGCCAGCTGAAAGCAAAGCAGAGCTCTAGTTGTCCCATTTCTTGTCCCATTTCAAGGGTAGAATCGCTGTGTTCTCCAACATGTAAATATTGTTTTGGTTTTGTTTTTTTTTTTAACTCAGATGCTTGCCAAGCAAATTGAACCTTACAAACATAATTAGCCAGGGTCTGAACATTTAATCTTAAATTCTGAGTCTTTATTAAGTCTTAATTTAAACCTTAGGAAGGATGTGCATGACGATTCCCCGCTTGCAGGGACAGATGTAATTTGTGGTGGGTTTGTACAGCAGAAGAGGGAAGCTACTCAAAGCCTTGGTCATACGCTGCTTTTTGGCATGTTGTAGCCATCGGGATCCAAGCTCCCAGTTTGGCGATGGAGGATGAATGAGGAAAGCTCAGAAAAAGTGCGTTAAAGCCTGGAAGTGGGATGAACGATAGTGGGACCAGATCCAGATTCAAGTCATCTCTGGCATCGTCAAAGGGCACTGATTAGGAAATGGTGAGTATGAAATTAAGAGGGAGGGCTGGAGGGCTTGGTGAGCTAAAAGGCAAGGCTTTGCCCTTCCTCTGGGGGTTACTCCAAATCAGGGTGGGCTGTTTGGTCTTTTTCTTGGGTGATCTTCCAACAATGGCGCTATTAGTTTTACCTAAAAAGGAAAAAAAGTTAGAATTTCAGAATTTGGATAATTTTTCGTCTATCTATCGAGATAAAATGAACGGCTATTATTGAACTGGATATAAATTTCTAAATTAGAGATGGGGGGGATCTGGAGGGAGAAAAATTAATTAAAACAGGACCTTATCTTTCCTTCTGCAAGTGCTTCTACAAGCTGGGAAGTTGGGGAGAAATGTGAAGGTGCCGTGATTTTTCCTACACCTCTTTCAGCTTTTTCAGTGATAAGAGGCATCAAGTGATGTCTCTCTGACGAACATGCCAGACCCTCTGCACACAGAATGAGGCCCAAAACCGAGCAGAATTAATTCCTGTGACTGCTCATGCCAAACCTATTCTGCTGTTTGGTGTTGTCAGAGTGGTGGGACCTTTGTCATCACTTGAAGCAGTGCCCTTTTTTTTCCTGATGGCCAAATATGCAGAGAATCAGTAACAGAGGTTAAAATGAAATATGAAAATAAATTAAAAAATTAATACATAGTAGTTGCTGAAAGCTTACTTTTCTAGTACATGATCTTAAAAAAAAAAAAAGAAAAAAAAGAAAAAATAATTAAAAAAAAGAAAAAGCAGTGCAAGAAGAGAGCATTCACCTCTCAAATGGCCGGATTCCAGGAAAAAAAGAGTGGAAAAAAAAAGAAAAAGCAAAAAAGGGAAAATTCAGGTGGAGATTTGCATGGCTGCCTGCAGACA
>NW_010108676.1:0-7515 GCF_000699245.1 Pterocles gutturalis | reverse complement strand
CAGGGCGCCCCGCTGGCCTGCTGCCTGCTCCTGGCCTGCCAGCGGAAGTTTTGCCCTTGCCTTGGCAGCAGCACCCTGAAATCCTGCTGGGCTTTGTGCTGCGGTTCCCGGGGGGCTCTGGCCCCGGGGGGCGGCGGGTGGGGGTGCCCCGGGTGCGACAGCACCCGCGCGTGAGCCGCCTGCCAAGCAGTGCCCGCAGCCCCAGGTGCCACCTCGGCATCAGTCGGCACAGCCCCATCGCCTCCGCTTTTGCCACCCAGACCAGGACAAGCGATTTAAATCGTGAAATTTATAACGAGCCAGGTTTCAAATCCTCTTTGGTGCGGTTTGTGAAGTTATCGAGTCTTTCTGCTCGCAGTGGCAGCTTCGTGACTCCTACAAGCATGCAGAAAATTAAGACGTAATAGAACTATTTAGCACAGGAACAACAACCCGCAAGGCTCTGGCTGGTGGAGTCAGTGTTTCAGATAAACTCAGTATGAGCCTGTGCTCAGCTGCTTATAAGCAAATAGGCTGGTCTCCTGGAACGGACCAAACATCTCATCCTGGGCACGCTAACAACCAACCTTGAAATAACGGAGATTTTTGGAAGCTGATTGTGATAACAAGGCTCTGTTTGTAAGGTGTTTGGTGCTAATAAAGCTGTGGTGGTCCTGGGAGTGCCTGTCTCCTCAAGCACAATGGGAAACCCTTCTCGGTGGGATTGCTCTAGAAACAATGAGTTATTGGGCCAACGGGACCATCCGGCAAATGGTGCCAGACCAGGGCTGTGTGCTGATAATGCGGCATCGCTAATTTTATCTATTTTGCTACAAGTAGAGCTTGCATTGCCTATAGAAATGTAAAGAGGCAGGTGAACTGGAGTGTCTATTATTTATAGACACATTCTGTGCTGTGTAAATCAATTTTTCATACAAAAATGAGGTGTCAGAAACTGCTTCAGAAGTAATCATGACTGGAAGCTTCAAATGTGCTTCAGGGGATGGGTACTTATCCTTTAGTCCCCCTTAAAGTTTTCCAGATGCAACCCTGAATGTGTTGAAAACAGTGGGGTGCTTTGACCCCGGAGAAGAAATCCCAGCCTCGTTATTGCCCTTTTATAGCACCAGGTTTGCAAAACGCTGAACCACACCTTGTATTGCTTTCAGTTCTCTTGCAAAGTGGAGTCCCCCATGAGCAAATGCAAACGTTATTAGGACATTGATATGCTTGCATCATACCGCTTGACAAGTGATGTATCGGGACCAGGCTGAAGTACAACCCACCAACTACTGAGCAAGAAGAAACTCTTCTGATGTCAAGCAGATGACCTCAATATTGTCTTTACTGCTCTCTGTTCAATGCCAGTTGGGAAGAGGCTCTTTTGTTTTTAAAAAGAGGAAAGACATGAAGTATGGCAATAAGTCACTGAGCTGCAAGGAGCTGGCTGCAGATGTGAGACCCACCACCAGGATCATGAAGAAGGTAGGGGAGAGGTGGGAAAGAAAGATGAGCCAGAGAGGTCTAGGCAAGAGGATGCTGTATTTGGATGTCTCATATGACCCTGTGTTTTGTGAGAAAAACACAAACACAACCACCTTTTTGCTTGCTTGTGGACAAGGGAAAAAAGGCTCAGAACCAAAGTGTTTTAAGAGAAGGAGCTGCGAAATGTGAAGCCCTTGGAAAGACAGGTTACCAGGAGGACCACAACAAATAATTAAAAACCCCCAAACAATATGATGCCCTAATTCAGAGAGGATCTCGTAGACCTGTCTTAGGTCTTAAATTGAGAGTGTACTTAAATCCTTTTGCTATGAATTAGACGTAAACACCACTAAACACCAAGTGTGGTTTGAAATGTTTTCTTGAGCTCAGTCCTTCATTCCAGAAAATGCAGTCACGAAGTCTGTTGTACTGATTACCTATTAATTTTGAAATTTCATGTTTCATAGTTTTTCTATTTAATTGGCTGGCCTCTTTCAGGTTCCCAGAAAACATTTCTTTGTGCTCCAGGGGAATTTTTGTTACTCTCTAAACAAGAATTCTGGAAAAGAAAAAAAAAAAAAAGACAAACTAGTGCATTGCACCGCCCTACAATGGCCCCACTGTTGACACTGGATTAACTGGCCCCGGTGAATGGCTGAGCTCACATCTCTCAGCCCGTGTGGAGCTCCACTCTGCCCTGCCTCTGGGGTTATGATATCATCTCTGGAGTCCTGCGAACACAGCTGAGCTCCACACTGCTCCCATTGTAGGTCCCACTTCTCTAAACGTGGAGCTGGGGATCTCAGCCAAGCCGCAGAGCATCTTCTCTGCAGGAGGTGGAGATGCTTCTGTGCAGCTTTTTTTTCCCCACAGGTGTTCACCACTGTTATCCACAAAGGCAATTTACTTCCAAAGTGCTGCTCACGTGCACATAGATCCTCTGTTTATTGTCCTGCTTGTCCATGCGCGAAGGGAAAAGCCTGCACCTATAAAAATCCCTCCAGAATTAACTGTCTCCACATCAGTTTGAGATGGGCTAGTTGGCATTGCCAAGGGCTGTCTGGGGGTGAGAAGCCGTCTTCTTGCACGGGGTTTTGGCTGCTCACCACGCATAAGTTAGTTGGCATTGCCAAGGGCTGTCTGGGGGTGAGAAGCCATCTTCTTGCATGGGGTTTTGGCTGCTCGACACGCATAAGCAAGGCTGTGCTGGTAGACGAGGGGGTACTCGAGTGAATATTTCTCTCACGCAATGTGTTTGTATCTGTTTCAGGGCTGCTTGCAACTCTTTGCTGACCCGCTCTGTGCAGAGATGCTTGCTTCCAGCTTCTGCCAAGGGCTGTCTGGGGGTGAGAAGCCATCTTCTTGCATGGGGTTTTGGCTGCTCGACACGCATAAGCAAGGCTGTGCTGGTAGACGAGGGGGTACTCGAGTGAATATTTCTCTCACGCAATGTGTTTGTATCTGTTTCAGGGCTGCTTGCAACTCTTTGCTGACCCGCTCTGTGCAGAGATGCTTGCTTCCAGCTTCGTGCACTCCCGCACGTGTTGCCTAACGACTGGAGCTTCTCGTTCGGCGTGGCTGACACAGAGCGTCTCTGTCGCCACAGCTGACACACGCTCGCTTTGTTAAATGACATGGGATGCTGCTGCTGTGCAAGGCACAAGCTCTCCTGTGCTTTCAGCTGAACAATTTACTACTGTGATGTATAGGTCCTTCTCCAGCCCAGCGAGCGGGAGGAACCCGGAGCTCATTATACGTGTGCCGGCTTGGCCAGCTCTGTCCCACTTGACATTGCAAGAAGTGATGAAAATCAAGCAATGCATTGACTTAATGGCTTACGTGTATGATTCAAACCTCCTCTGTGTGACATCTGGAGAGGTGCTTTGCACTGTCAAAATGTGGTGTTTTTCCCTTGACTACATTGCAGCTTCTGCAACCCTCCCACCTCGGTACCATCCTGGGCGTAAGCAAACCCAGGGGTCTGGAAAGCACGTCTGTGGCCACAAAATGCACTATTTTCTGCAAATCAAATGCTCCTCAGCAACTGGGAACATAACTTAAAGAGTTAGGGGAGGAGAGGAGGAAACGGTGCTTGATCCCACAGAAACCACAAACACAGTTTCACAGGGAAGGCAATTAGCCAGGCGTTCATTTGGTTAGGGTGGCTGTGCTACTTTGTAAAACGTGACCTTTTAATGAGCTTTGCTTTAGATCTGGGAGTTGGATCCGGGTTTCTGCTAGTCTGCAATTGCGAAGGGAAAAGCACTGGCGATAAATTATCATCAGGAGAGGGGAACAGAGGCAAAGGAGCCGTCAGAACCACCTTGGTGCACGCCCAAGTCTTGCTCTGCATGACAGGACCATACACTTGACCTTGTGCCATGGTGCTTGGCCTCTGTCCCAAAGCCACTGGGCTGCTGTGGCATCCTTGGATGGGCAGCACTGACTCGGGCAAATAGTCCCGTGCCCATTCCCTGGCACCAGTCTCTTCAAGGTATTTCACAACTAGGTATAAAAATCCCTGAGTTAGACTTCTGCGGCTGCACTCCCTGCCAGGGGAAGCAGTAAAAGGCTGATTTATGCTCTGAACCACACAAAGACTTTTATTGCTTCTATTTTTTTTCAATGTAACTGTCTTGCCCTTAAACGTCTAATCCCTTTCTAACAGTCCTGTGGAAGCGGCAGGGCTTGGGTATCTAGCGGCAGCACGCTCCACGGGTTAAATGTGCTGCTTTTCAAGAGGACCAAGATGTTCACCAGCTCCCCAGATCCCCGCTTGCCCTGGCACGGGTTATCCTCCTCCTCTCATAAAGAGAAGGAGGGCAGCAGCAAGCTGTCTGCTGCTGGCGTGGTCCAGCACACTCTCCCATCCCTCAGCTTTCTGGGGTTTTTGGAGGGTTTTTCTATCACTTGGAGAATTCCCTGTCCTTCTGTTTGTGTCTTACCCTGCTGAGACTGTCATAAGAACTGCTGCTCCTTCAGGGGAGGGAAAAAAAAACCCAGGCTGCTCTAACTGAAATTGGGATTTAGGAGTTTGACTCCAGGCATATACATTTAAAGATATTGCCCAATTATTTCTTCATTTTTATTAATTACCATTAGTCATTTATGGCCCCTTTTTAATTCAGCCTCTCAAGAAAAATATTACTTGAGAAAAAAAAAGAAAAAGTCATTTCATGAACAATTAGCAAAAGCTACAGCTGTGCCATAAAAGAGAAATACTGGTGGGAAAGAAATGTTTCAAATCAACCAGGTCGGATGGATGGGAAGCCAGCTGAGATCCTAACGGAGGGTGATGCTGGAGAGGGGTGATTCGGGCAAGGGAAAGTTGTAGCCTGGCATTGCTGGGTTCATCATCAGGCCTGCTGTTCATTATTGGCTTTATTAATTATTTGGAAGCAATGGGAAATGTGTTAATTACATGGGAAAATGATGCTACACTGGGAAGAGCTGAAACCAGCGGTGAGAGCGGAAGAAAGAGCAGCGAGGGATTCAGGGAGGCTGTGGGTGGGAGCAGAGGGCTGGGGGATACAGCAGTGGGATTTTATTTGATTCAGGCTCCAGGGGCTTTTCCGCAGTTTCCCCTAATAAATAGCACTGATAGCATTTGTGGATGTGGAAGGGACCCCCGAGAGTTCAGACAGGAGGGTCTGGTCCAAGCCTGGCACCCACAGGGAGCCTTCTTGCTGCCCACAGTGGAGGGATGGAGCCTTGCCTGCAGTATTGGCCACGAGGGGCCAGGCAGAACAGAATCGATGGGCTTGGATGGGCGGCTCGTTTCAGGAGCCCTGTCTGCCTCTAGATTATATAGCAGAGTGTAATCTAGCACATTTAAAAGAAAACTGTAATGCTGCAGAAGTTAACACATGGCTCTGCCTGCTGCTCAGCCAAACTGAAGAAACAAGAATCCTAAATGCAGATAAATTTAGAAATCGTGTTTAATGATAATCTAGAGAAACCATACGGCTAAACTGAGGGAGCGAGCTGCCGCAAGCTGTCAGGGAGGAAACCCTCTGCCCACCGGATGCCACTGTTGCTCAACATTAAATCACATGGAGAAAACTCTTGTGGCAAGAGAATATTTGGTACTTAAAGACACCTGGTGCTCCAGCCAGCCAAGCTCTGCCCCCTTCAGCAAGGCACTTGCAACTTATTTGGTGGAAGAGTTAATCTTTTTGCAACTCGTCATCCCAGAGGTAGGTGAAGGTGGCAAAGCCAAGGACAAAGGACTGTGTAAAATTTTACTTTTACTAAGCGGGCCCTAAAAAGCCCAACCAGAGTTTTATTGCACGGCTCCTCAGGCTGACAGTCTCCATTAACCATCGGCTAATACTGCAGCGTCAGAGCAAACCCGGTGTCACAGCCCTGCGCTATTAGAAAGCGTCTTTCGTCCCAGCAAAAGACCTCGGGGTGAGAATATTTTGCATGAAGAGGTACTGGCATATGAGCCGAGGCTCTCGGCTCTGCATTGCAGTTGGTGTGGCGTGTGCCATCCCTCCATGCCGCAAATAAATCTACAATTTCTCAGCTGGGTGCCTTCGGAAGCCACACACTAATATGCTTATAGAGGAAGAGAGACCAGACAAGGTTCAAATAAAGAGCTCATGTAATAAATAAACATGAGGTCAGTATGGGCACAGCAATAATTGCTTTGTACGACAAGATTTGCATAGCAAACATTTGTGATTAATGTACAGCCAGCGTTAGGTAAGGAGCCTTCGCTATCGTTGCTCTATCTGCCCCTTCCAGTCTTGAAGGTACGGCAGCTCCAGCCAGAGCAATTAGTCACTGTTTACTGAAAGGCAGATAGAGCAAAATTTTTCTAGTTCAATATTTGAGCGAGTTTCGTGCCACAGCCTCCCATCGGATCCATTTCCACGACAGAAAGGAATTATGCTTCTTTCCTTGGGATGGAGAGGAAGGACGATCATTGCTGCTAATCCCATTGGCAAGGGCGCATGGGCTGACTCCTGGCCTCTCCTGGCTGGCCTCCCCCAAGCGATGCTCTCACAGAAAACCCTCAGGAAAATGCTGAAGACCCTGTGCGTCAGGGCTCTGCTTCCCCGCTGCCTTTTACTTCTCCTGCCTGCTGGCTGGCGGAATTGCCACTTTGCCGCCACTGATGTACGCTGAGGTGTTGCGGGGCAGTGAGATGCAGCGCCGAGGGCAATAAACCCTCCTTGTTTACAGCCTCTGTTCTGCAGAGCCCTGCTAATTCTTTTCCAATAAAACTTTCGGTTCTTTGGTGAAAGAGCTGTAATCTGACTTGAAATACCATCTTGACTTGAGGATTTTTATTTTTTCTTTAATATGAGCGAGCCTCTGGCTTCGCTGGAAAAGAGGCGTTTTGGCAGGAGGGGCTGGGCTTGATCCTCTGAGGTTGAGTTAATTCCTACAGGAAAACTCTTCCATTGGAGCCGGCTGGAGGGAACATGCTTGCTACCTTTTTCTAAATCTGCTCAGGGATGCTGGGGAAAGCTGTCAGGGCTGCTGGGAAGAGAGGTGTGCTGCAAGAAGCATTGCGTAGAGCAGAGAAGAAAGGGTTGAGAAGAGCTCCTTCATGTTGAGGGGATCCATGAGGGCTGGATCGGAGCAAGGAGGCAGCAAAACCATATCTCAGAGCACACATTTCAGGGAAATAAAATGAAGAACTGAAGTTGCTTCAACATTCTTTTCTCGCATGCTTGCGGAGCACAGTTCAGTTCTACTGAGGCTCAGAGGATGCCAATCAGCTCGTCAGGAGTGATAAATGGCAGCTGCTGTCTGAAACTTGTGAGGAGATGTTGAGATTTTTGGTCGCTGTCTTGCTGAGAGAGACTCCAGTCCTGGGACCCGTCAGGGAGGATGTGTGTCGGCACTTCACCCCTGAGACAGGGTGGACGCCATGGTGGGTGACAGCCAGGGGGATGCTTGATGCCTGTGGGAGCCCCCCACTGCAGCCGTCCCCACCTGTGTGTGCCCAGGAGGTGCCACTGGGCTGGCAGGAGCCATCGAGATGGTGGATAACTAACACCCTGGTGGGACCACACCTGTGCCCCATGGAGGGTTGGA
>NW_010108675.1:621-952 GCF_000699245.1 Pterocles gutturalis | reverse complement strand
AAAGCAGCAGGTCGTCGCTCTTGCAGAGAAACCGGCTTTTTAGTCTTGCAAATAAATCCGATTTTTATTTTTGCAAAGAAACCCACCTTTTATTCTTACAAATAAATACGATTCCCCCCCCACACACCTTTGCAAATAAGCCCGATTTTTATTCTAGCAAAGAAACCCGCTTTTCTCTGCCTCAGCAGTTTATTTCTCGGTGGAAACGTCAGGGCGGGGAGAAGTTGCCGGGGCCGGACCGGGCATTATTTTGGGGAGGGGGAACCCCAAACTCCGGCGGGCGTTGAAAAATCAAATCGCGCCGGCTCACCTCCGTGTCCCACCGCCGGGG
>NW_010108675.1:0-540 GCF_000699245.1 Pterocles gutturalis | reverse complement strand
AGCGAAAATTCACGGAGCAGCCCCGAATTGAATTTTTTTCTGATGAAAGTTCCTCTCAAATCCTGTTAATAGATTATTATTGCAAATAATACCGCCTCTTTTCTCAGGGACTCAATATACAATTGGAAATTAGAAACACCGTTGGGTTATTTTTTTTTATGTGTGTGGTTTTTGTTTTGTTGGTTTGTTTGCCTTTTTTTTTTTTTTTAATGTACATGAAATATAATTTTCTTAAGCTTGGGCATCCCTTCAGAATAGCGCTCTGGGTAAAATTCGGTGGTTCTGTCTTTTAAAACGACAAAAATATTGGGTGAAGCCTCTGGGAGAAACACTGTGGCACGGACAATACCGAGCGGGGATAGATCTGTCTGGCGTGTGCCGCTCACGGCAATCATCCTTTTAATTTCAGTCTCGGGTAAGAAAATTCAGAGAGTCAGTAAAAAGAGATTTTTGGAGAACCTGAGACCTGCGGCCCCCGGACCTGCCCTCCATCCCCCTGTGCCCGATTTCTCGGTGAGGTCGGTGGGATGGGGACGGCAG
>NW_010108674.1:0-669 GCF_000699245.1 Pterocles gutturalis | reverse complement strand
GCTGCTGGAAGAGGGCTGAAACGAGCGCTAGTGGAGAGCGTGGGGTGGGAAATCCATCTGCCTCTTCTCAGGCATCATGAATCTGTGCTAAATTAGCGCCCGTGACATTCATGGACTCATCGTCTTCCGAGCCAGGAGGGATCACCAGCACCCAGGGGCTGACCTCCTCCAGCTCACGGAGCCTCCCATCTCACCCGCTGCCCCAGAACTGAGCGTTTGGCAAAAGCAACCTTTCCAGGGAGCTTGATGGGGAGAAAACCTCCTGCCCAGGGGGGCTGAGCCAATTCATCACCCTCCCTGCAATAAACACCTGGAACAGACCCGACTCCCCACGTGAACGTGTCAGGCTGTGTCTCCAGCCACCGCGGCCAAAAGCTCTGTATCTCCTGGCCAGCTCCCTTTGTCAGGCAACCGCCGGGTCTGCACACCTCCATCGGGGAAGGGAGAAGGAGAATAAAGCTCTGGACACACAGAGCTGTCAGAGGAGACCTGGCTGGATGGGAGAGCATCCCTACCACGCATGCAATGTGCTTCCCCTCGCCTTGAGCAAGTTAGAAAAGCTAAACCATCTCACCCAGTGAGTTTTTTTTTTCTATTAACAAAAAAAAATAATAAAAACACACCAGCAAAAACAAGAGAAATCCATTGATTCATCCAAACACGTAAAAT
>NW_010108673.1:0-5062 GCF_000699245.1 Pterocles gutturalis | reverse complement strand
GGGGCCGGCTCCCGTGGGGAATTGCACCGGGCACCAGCCCGTCCCGCCTGCCTTCTTCCCTGCAAGGTGTTCGGGCCGCCCGCGCTGCCAGCAACGCTCTGCTGCCGGGCCATGGGCATGCACCTGCCCCAACGGTCCCTGTCCCAGCAAGGGGGGGACCAGCCGCACCCCCTCCTTCTGCTCTGGCACGGGAGACGTGACCCTTGTTCCTGCAACTGCAGGCTAGGAGATACCTCAAGAGCATTCAAAAAGTTTGGCCCCCTTTTCCTAACCCAGCAACAGATGGAGCCTCCATCCCTTCCTCCGCCTAGCTCAGAGAGGACCCACAATTAAAACCATCTCCCAGCAGTAACTTCACTGTTGATGGCTGGAGTGCAAGGTGTGTGTTGGCACAGAAAGCCAAGAAAAAAAGAGTGGACTGTCGAGCTGCACGGTGCAGTGGTTTGAGCTACACATGGGTGCTGCTTGCAGCAGTCTTACCCATGCAACAGCACTCCTGCCCAAGTTTACTCCCAGTTTGTGGCTGGTTGGATTGAAACACGCTCAGATCACCCATTGTTGGGCATTTCCAAAATGTAGGTCCTCCCAAGCCCACCAGTCTTGCACTTTCAGCCACTTCCCACTGAAAGCCTATAGCAGAACTCATACTGCTTTCTGCAAGGCTGGGATTCCTAATCTCCCTGGGCTTCTTTTTTCCATGTATAATGAGGATTATGGTTTAATTCCTGCCTCACAAGGGGGTGCTGTGAGGATTGAGACGGTTAAGGCACTCAGATAGCATTGCAGCAAGGCTATTACAAACCCTTCAACAGAGGGGGACAGAAAAAAAACCATTGCTGTTTGCAGACTGCTTACAACTTGCATCAGCCTCCATTAACTGGGAGGTAATTTTCTCACCAGTTCGGATTTAATTTCTTCTCCAACTGCTGGCCTTATCCAGAGAACAGCAGGACAGGAGTGACTATCAGCACCGAATTGCCTTTTAAAAGGATGGTGCTTTCAGATCTGAAGGAATGTCTGCTGTCTGCACAGTGTCTATGTGTGCATATGTATGTGCATTCATGTAAGCATGTAGGAGGCTGTATCAGGAGAGCTCAGAAGTGAAGCCAAGCAGAGAATCAGCTCAGGAAGCCCTTTGCACCTCTGATCCCTCATTGTTGGCTGCACTAGAGACACATTATGTATGTTTGCAGATGAAAAAGCAAAAATAAAACTGATGCTGCCTTTAAAATTCTGTTCAGCACAGCCTTCTGCACTGATTCAAAATGTTTATAAACACAGAAGTTAATGTAATCAGCACTGCAGCAAATACACACCAGGTACACGGCGGAGACAGGAGCGTCAAATGTGCTCCCAGCTCAGAATGACAGGCCTCTGCTGTGGGCTCTTTATCAAACAAAAGCAGCTGAAAAACCCACTGAGGAACGTTTTAAAGAGCAATTCCTCCCCCCTCTTCCTCCATCCTTCCAATCCCCTCTGGTAATCGTAATTGTAAAAAAAGAATATAAATGTCCATTCCCACTGAGCCTTTCAAGTGGCAGGGCTGTGCCAGACCGTGTGCGTGCAGGGAGCCACTGGAAAGCGGCCACTGCTTGCGAAGGGGAGCAGAGGCACAGTCCCAGACATCAGCGGAGGAATTGGAGTTCCCCAGTGTGGGGGAATTCCTGGGTGACATTTCCTCCTCCCTGGCAGGCAGCCAGACCCAAGGATGGAAACGCAGTGGTCCCTGAGGGCTATCCATCAGCCCAGACCCATTGTTCCTGAAGATGTGCTGCTCTCAGCCCAGGGCAGATAGGAGCTGCATTTACAAAGATTTGGCCCAGCCACTTTGCCCAGCAACTGCTCAGCCCCAGGGAAGGATGTGTATCAGCTTGCCAGGGAAGACCCCATCCAAAGGGGCTGTGTCACTGCAGAACCCTTACCAAACCCACCTCTGTGTCCTGCTGCACATTGCCAAAAGACCACGCTCAACCACGTTAGGCAGTGGGAAAGATTTTGGGAGGTGCGCATAAAACGTCCTATTCCAGCAGGTTGCTGCAGAGACGTTACCTCACATGTCAGCATCAGCAGAAAACTCTTGTGCTGGCTGAACAGCCAAAATGCTGGGCGGACAAAACAGTGCTCAACTACAAGCAAGCCTTTTTTTTTTTTTCAGCCAAATGTTGTTTCATGCTTTAATTGCAATTTTCAAGAACCATATTAGCATGACAACTTATGTAAGTGTCGGCCAAGTTACTACACCATTTCTAGTATCTGTGCCTAAAACAGATTTCACAGGGGTGTAGAGGAAGGGGCGTGTATAACTTTTGGATCTCTCTTCTGATGGCTAGTTGCCATCTAACATAAGACTTCTACCATCCTTAAAAATCAAGGAGGAGTAAATATCACTTCCGTACAGTATTAGGAATAATTTTTCTTGATGAAGGGGGGATTCCTCAAAGCTCAGTCCTTCAGACTATCTGAAGCACCAGGTGGGTTATTTTTTTCTCTCTTTGTTTCCAGTGGAATATGTTTATAGATTTATGAAAGGGATTTCTGAGCCTCAGAGTGGTTCATGCGTTCCTGTACTAGGAGTGGAATGGACAGGCAGCCTGTGAAAGCCCTGCCCTACTCCTGCAGACACCGTGGTATATAAAGTAGTTAGGGCTTCTGCTTCCACATCTCTGGCTGGGATGCACTTTAGAAACCTACTGCTGCAAGGGTTAGAAACGAGGAAAGAAACAACCCACTGAGCCAGCTGATAGAGCAAAGCAGAAGGCAGCCCCATCAGCCCCTCTAGGGGACACGCACACAGAGACCTCCCCAAATCAAAAAAAAAAGTATGATGCAATTAAATATGTTACATATTATGATCTTCCTCCCCTAGAAATAAAAAAACCCTGCCAAACTAAAGTATTCTACTCCTGCCTTTCCTGCTCATGCAGAAGTCCCCTTGGACTTCACGGAAATTTTGGACTCACAAAAAGCTGCAGAACAGGGGCCCCATGGCACTGTGTAATAAATCTTCGAAGTTAACAGCCAGAACTGTGCCAAATGTGATGGGTTTTGCTTTGCACAGGATCATGAAAATAATACATTCTGGCTCAATAAGTTAGGCCTGATGCACCAGGGCTAATGGTCTACTGCTGCTGCTGCCGCTAATGGATTTACATTCTTGTCTCAAATGTTTGAGGTCTATGATTTGGGAGGCCAAGGCCCAAGGCTCTATCAAATCTCCCCACATCCTTGAAGGGAAATCTTAATCGCACCCCCTGAAATGTCACCTTGCTTAGATCAAGGTACAATCAATCCTGCGTTTTTCCTCCTGCAATTGATTTCAGATTTGAGTTTGCAACAAACCGGAGGGGAATGTCATGTATTTGCTGTGTCTGTTCTGTGTCACCCGCAAGCCCTCAGGAACAGCGTTCCCCTTCCTAGCCCTCATAGTGGACAACTTGGGCAATATCAGTGTTCGCCAAACCATCACTGCTCCCCACAGCCAAGCAGTTCACCAAGGGATTGCCAAGGGTTAGAAACAGACCTGCCTGGTGTACGGCATGCTCACAGCTTTGGCTATTCTCTTTCCTTTCACAGAGGAAAACCTCTAGCTGCTGGTCCTGTGAAGGAAACCCTGAACGTGCGAAGCCAGGGTAACCTACCCAAGATGTCTCTGCCTGGATTTGCAGAAAGCTTAGAACACTAGTGCTAAGATCTGTCCTGCCGCACGCATCTCAGCAGAGGCTAGCTCAGGTGCCAGCGGCAATACGTTAAAACGGAGACGGGAGAGTATCACACTGGGAGAAGTGTAAGTTGGAATATTGTCTAATGTGGGGCACTTTGTCACATCTTAGAGACACCTGCCCAGGGGAGTAACGTCTCATCAGAGGTATCTCTTTAATGGAGATGGGAAAAGAAATAATGAGATTTAATGGATTAAAGGTGAAACTAGCCAGATAACCACTTCAAGGACAACAAAAACCAACCACTGAAACAACAGTTGCAAGGATGGCAGGAGCTCCCCATAGCTTGTCTGTTGACAAGGACCAGGGGTTGTGCTCCTGAGCTCTGGCCTGCAGCTTTACAGAAGAGGCAGGATGCAGAAACCATGGGGGCAAGTTCAACAGCCCCCGCTCCACAACCAGGATGGCCAGAGGAATCCTAGTGGCCTTAAAGTCTGTGAATCTATTAACTAAACCTCATTACTACTTAATAACTTTTGTTATTTTGGAACAAACCTTGTATCTGGCTAATCCGCTTTGTTACAGAGCTGCCCATCCTTCCCTTGAACAGGAATTAACTTCTAAAGGAATTAAAAGGAGGAGGAGACTGCTGAAGGGGTCCTTAGAGGTATCTTTTTATAGCTGCTGGCTGCCCCCCTTCCTCCCTTCTCCACTATGTGTGGTATCCCTCCCCACTGATTCTGTCCTTTTTTGCTTGCCAGGCATTGATTTGTTCCTGTGTTGTTCTAATGGAGCTTGAAATCAACATGACTTTGTTGGTGGTTGTTGTCATTGTTGTTCACATCTTTGTTTGGGGTTCAGCATCCTTGTTGAGGCCAGGGCAGCTCAGGAGCTGGCGTTAGCAGGCTAAATACCTCCTCAGCAAAAGATTCATAAAGGCTGTGTCTGTGTCCACATAATAAGGGCTGTTACAAAGCACGGCAAGCCAGTGCCTCCCTCCTCCAGCGCACCAGCTCTTGTGCAGATTCTGAATCCCCTCTCTTATCAGCGCTCGCAGAATGTGTCCAGAGCAAGCTGCTTCTTTCAGCAGGCCCCATGAAAACGCTGTATATTACTTAGTATCTACATGCAAAAAATCATGTACGAGCATAAATCTAGATTCCATAGGATAGCTGTGTCTATTTCACCCCCGGTTTATGTCAGGTATTTTTAGATGCTGTACCAATGGCCCCATAGGAAGGCCGTTGTCACCGCCAGCAACCATGGCCCGGGCGCTCCCCCACCCGTAAGGAAATTTACAAAACAAGCCGCAAGTCCACAAACCCCGGGTGCTGAGGCAGGGCCGAACAGCACCTTAGGAAACCTACAGGCTCCGAGATTATCCCCTGCAAGTCCCCGCCGAA
>NW_010108672.1:9614-10281 GCF_000699245.1 Pterocles gutturalis | reverse complement strand
ATTTGGGTAGTTCTACAGTACAAGAAGGATTAAAATTTACATATCAAGAATCTGAGCTTGTGTTTTTTATGCTTGCACAGAACTGACCAGGAAAAGTCTGAGTTAATTACCAACTAGATAGAATAAGTGTGAGAGACTGAACTGTGGGACATTTGTCTCAAAGATTTCTTGGAAACTGAATGGTGCTCACCACCGACATTGATTGGATGGTGAAGCCAGTCTGGTGTGGTGTGAAGACCGCCACCACGTGCTGGGACATGGGCAGTGCACCGCACGGGGGTACGCAGCAAGCGTGTGTACCCCATGGGCATGCTTGAGAGGGGGTGCTGGACGTGCTGGACATGTAGGACGTGCCACTGCCATGGAAACCCTCAGCCCAATAGACTTTCTCTGGACCCGCTATAAAAGCCCTCAGGAAAGCGCCCCTGAATGATGTGTGTGTTTTGGGTGTGCTTGTGTTTTGTGGGGGCATGTGTTTTGTTGTGGGTGTGTTTTGTGTGTGTGTGGGGAGGCACATGAGCAGAGGCGTTAGCGCATGTGTGTGCACGAAGGCGTGTGTTCATTGTCCAAGGCCTGGGGATAGTTGGAGTGTCGCAGGAACTTGGGTGGTAACTGTTTCTTACTTTTTTGTCCTGACTTCTTGCTTGATTTCTGACTTTTATTACAC
>NW_010108672.1:0-9583 GCF_000699245.1 Pterocles gutturalis | reverse complement strand
TATAGCTTTTACGTTTTATTGTTGTTAATAAAGTTGTTTCAGGTGTATGGTATCTGACCTCGTTTGGTCTTAATCTCGCTCCTGGGATCGCATGGAAATGTCCCCAGCTTTGGATTGGGAGAATAAGTAGGTTTTTTTTTTACATATTTGATCAAAGCAAAATTATATCTGAGTTGAACATGTAAGTGTTGATCTCCTAGATCAGACGTATTAATGAAAAACATATTTTTTGGAGAATTTATGACAACTGCATATTGTTTAGGGAGTTTCATATTATGAAACATGTAAAGCTCAAAGCCAACACGGCAAGGATCTAAAATAGAATTATATCTCCTGAGAATTTCATCACAGGTTAAATATGTTTGAACAAAGGTCTAAAAAACTTTCTTACTCTAAACATTCTTATTGTAGATTATTTTACTTCTTTTGGTTTAGTTCAATAACAAGGGGTGGTGGTGCTCTTGTTCTTGCTCTTTTCATTTCACGTCAAGACAAAAATAATTTCATTGCTGCAGGTTTACTTCAAAAAACCCCAAATATTAAAGTGATAAGGAGTAATGCTGAATTGTAGCACATTGATAACATTTAAAATGTATTTATTGTTATTCTTCAAATTTCAGATACTGTTACAGAAGGAAGAGAAGAAAAATCGTGAAAAAGATAAAATTCCAGGTGCACTAAACTTGAACGAATTCTGAACAGATTTCAGTGTATGAAAAATAAATATTTTAGAGAAGGCTTACAGCAGTTGTCATTTGTTCATTTTCAGTGATTTAGACAGAACAGGGCTGAGGGGAATTTGAGAACAGAACAAATAAATAGACATGTAGAAATGAGGCCCATAGGAAATGTGAACTTTTTGAGGTGAAGGAATGGTTTCAGGGTGATCACACATTTGGGTTTGTAGGTTTTTTGTTTGTTCAAAATGTTTTCCAAAGTACGAAAAGTGTATGTTCCACTTATTCACAATATCATTACTGATAGAATTGGGACATCTAATGATTAGCTACACTGTAGTAAATAGTGTAAGCTGTAGTAAGCAGAATTCTGTTTGTCTTACAATGCTACCTTATTGTAGTGAATAATTTAAACTATCAGTATACCTACTCATGAGGTAAGCAGCTACTACAGAGTTCTAGCACCTTCCCGACATACCAACATCATGACGTTTTAGTGTGCACAGTGGCAGGTAAAGTAAAAGCATGGGTAGAACACCTTTACAGCCTTCTGCTAAGTGAGTATTCCGTGCGTCCTGCAGTCATAAACCCTGAACTTATGTTTTAGGCAGTTTATTTCTGTACTATGTTCCTAATTATTGGTTATGTGCTTATCTTCCTTTGCTTGTTACCAACAACTGGTACTCAGAAAACTATTATTTCATCAAAAGATATATTCTAAAAATTGAAAGGTACTTAAGAATAATTATTGAACATGACCAATGTTAAGGTCTCACTTTTCATGTTGAAATAGAAATAGAATAAAATAATCCAGTTAAAAAAAATAGTGGGAAAGATCTATTCAATATGTAGCCATTTCTGTTGCCTAAGCTTTGCGTTTCATGAGTTCACCTTGAACATTCAATCAAAATTAGCAGAAAATTTCCCAGTAAGATTAATTTCAAAACGACATATGTCAGTTACATAGGAGATGGAGATTTACAGAAACTTGCTTTGGTTTCACTGAAGAATTAACAATCTTTCAGCAAATGTGAATTAAGTTGAAGTTCATGATGCAGGCACAGACCATAACAATTATTTGAATCTTATGGGCAGATTAAACAAAATCAGTTTTGGTACACTTTGACTTACAGCTGAGGACCAGAACATACTGTATGATACAGGATGCAAAGAAGGAATAAAGGGACTTTTATTTCTTTCAAATATATTTCAATGCTTTGCAATATCAGTATTATTTTTACATAGATGCATACATATAGTATGTACACATATTCTTGTGCCTGTGTATATGTAACACACACGTTTATCCTTCTTTTCCAGAAATTAAAAAAAAAAAAAGGGAATTTGTTAATTCCTAAGTATTTGGAATCTACCCTTGAGAGTGTCTCATTTTGCATTGCATACTGCATCTGTGAGGTGCCCACAGGAGTTTACTAAGATTCAGTCTTGGAGCTCTGACAATGCTCATGAGGGTCTTGTGCATATCAAGCTTCATTAATAACTAAACATTATGAATACAGGCATGCTTGGCACTTTTATATATAAATGCCAAGTGTCCTGGGTTAAGCTGAGACAGAGTTAACTTCATAATAGCTAGCAAGAGGCTGTGCTCTGGATTTGTGCTCAGAAGAAAGCTGATAAAAAGTCATGATTATACGGCTGCCAAGGTCTTTCAGCTTCTCTGGCTGTCTGCAGACCCTAGAAGCTGGGAGGGAGCACAGGCCCAGGTACTAGCCCAGGACTTGATCTTAGGTTTGGGACTGAGATCCAAAGTGGCCAATAATCTATTCCATAACATACACGTCGTGCCCAGTGTATAGGTGAGGACCCTCCGGAAGATCGTCCCTTTTGGTTCCTGATCTCTTTTGCTCTGGGTCATCTCCCTCCGGGTGGTTGCTCTCCCAGGGCCTTCCCCCTCCCAACCCCAGTTGGCTCTTGGTCTGGGATGCTTGGACTGTTGTCTCTGTTCAGTGAGTGCGGTTTCGAGGCTCTCCCTGCTCTGGGATGGTTGGCCGGGAGCGGGCTGGGCCTTGGTCATTGGGTGAGGGGCAGTGTCGCTGTGTGTCATTCAGCTGTATATTTGTGTGTGGTGTTATTTTCAATATTGTTGCAGTTTAATTGTTAAGTTGTTCTTGTCCCAATCCATGAGTCCTTTTTTTCCCTTTGCCTCTTTGGTTCTCTCCCCTGTCCTCGTGTAAGGGGGGTGTTAAGTGGGTGGGTGTGTGGTTTGGTCCCCAGCCAAGGGCAAACCCATCACACCAAGTTACTGCCCTGTAGGATTTAAAATAAAGGTAATACAGAGAGCTCATAAGTAAAAACAGGTGACTGATTGAGATGTTGTATGTGCATCACATTTTCCTCTGGTGCTCAGATTGCCATATCAGAAGCTTTGTCACAGTCATTTGCAGTAAAACTTATCAGATCAGGGAGGAATGAATCCACTTCACTCTCCTATCCCCTCTCTTTTCCAGCAGTGCTTTAGGGTTGTTAAACCACTGTATGAGCAGAGAATATTGCCTGTGTGGGCCTAGATGACAGAACCGAGCACAGAAAGAATCTGGTGCAGAATTATTTGTTTTACTTGGTGAAAGCCTAAAAAAAACAGTAAAAGTTTACTGTAAGGGTGAATTATAGGGAGTGGCAAAAAAAGTCTTGTGGTGGCTATCTAATGTCATTATTTCTACATAAATGCATATTGCAAAATAAAAATACATACACTCTGCTAGGAAAGAAGAAGAGAACTTGTTTGGTCTCAGTTCATTGTATCATAGAGGACAAAAAGATAAAAATCACAGAATCATTAGGGTTGGAAAAGACCTCAAGGATCATCAAGTCCAACCATCAACCCAACACCACCTAACTCACTGAACTGTGTCCCTAAGCACCACATCTACACGTTTCTTGAACACCTCCAGGGATGGTGACTCCACCACTGCCCTGGGCAGCCTGTTCCAATGCCTCATCACTCTTTTAGTGAAGAAATTTTTTCTAATATCTGTCCTAAACCTCCCCTGGTGCAACTTCAGGCCATTTCCTCTTGTCCTATAATTTGTTACTTTAGAGAAGAGGCCAGCACCCACCTCACTACAACCTCCTTTCAGGTAGTTGTAGAGAGTAATAAAACTTTTCATAACCATAAAGATCATACCAGTGAGAATAAGGGTATAGCTTAGTATTAAGGTAACACAGTCTGTAAATACTAACCAAAAAAATTCCTAAAATGTGGGAAGTCTGCTGAAGTGGTTGTTCACTTGGAGGCTAGCACTGAAGTCACATCCACTACTACAGTGATGTGTAAATCTCAATGTATGTGCTTATAACCTTCAGAAAATACACAGTTCAGGGAGACACATGACAGAGTTAGACTAACAAAGAAGACAATCCAACTCTGCAAGAAGCATATCCTGGATATGGCTGTGATTTGTGCTCCAGATATGCATGAATTAAATGAGTAGCTATAAAGCATCCCTATGTTTTCTAAGAGTAAGAACAATGTCCTGCTCTCTAGGCTGCCAGAATACAGTTTAAACTCTGATCAGTCAGGGTTTCTTTCGTCTCTTTTTTTCTCCTTGAGGATGAATACTGGGGTTAGAAGAAAGCTGGTTTGTATGTCAATGCCTCCTGAAATATAAATGTTGTTTTCAAACTCCTGATTACTCTACAGAGGTTGCATCTCAAGATGTGCAGATATGTGGTAACAGAAAACCAGCAAAAGCAATCCTTTCATTTGTAGACCTACCACAGGACTGCCTCCTTAGGCTGAGAAAATTGCTGTGATCCAACTGTGTATGAATATGGAAAGCACCATTTAACTTCTAGTTATGTCAAGTAAATGCAGAGTTAAGGTACCAAATGACACCAGTAAGGTGTTAATGTCTCAAACATGAAAAGAAAAAGCAAGACAAGGGAGGGGAAGGAGGAGAGGAGAGGAGAGGGAAAGGTAGGACAACTAACATCAGAAAATCTGTGAATTTAAAACACTACATGGAAGATAAACATGTTGTCCTGATATAGATCACCAGTGCGGATTCATAAGCACTCTTAAATCTCTGAAGACATTTAAAGTTCATATATCTACTCTAAAGTCTGAATTTGTTTTGCCACTTAGAATATTTAATAGCTGGTATGTTGATTTTGAGTACTTACACCCTTTTTTATTTTCAAAGCCATATTTCTGTGGTTTCACTTAATTCTGGCAATAACAAGAAATTGATCTATAGCCAATTTATGAATGCATATAAATGTGTTGAATTTTCCAGAAATTAGAAATTTAAATGACCTGGCTTTAAATTTTCAGAAATTTAAATTCTGTAATATTTATCAGTATTATTATTTTTTTTACTGTCATAGCAGCTCACATAGATCATGACTGTAAAGTTTTTTAGTACTAGCAATGATATTAAGAATAGCTGTGTAGCATCCAAAACCTACAATAACCATGGCAGATCTATGCAGTTCTGTGATATATTATCTTTGGTTTGGGTTATTGTTAGCAGTAAATACTCTGTATTAAACAGAAAGCATTCTACAGCCTGGTTTCACAGTCTGTCACCACCAACTACACTTCTCAGTTTGCAAATTCTGAAACATTATGGATTACAGTATTTAAGGATAATATAAAAAAATTGTAAAGAAAGTGAAACATTAATGAGGTAACTCAAGATTGGGATCTACAATGGCTAAGTGATATTACATTCTCTTCATCGCATCTCTGAAGTGTGAAATACCTGAGCCCATGCCATTCCTGAGCAAGGAACAAACCAAGAACCCCACTTTGGAACACATAACTCGCCAGAGATTCTGTGTGGTGAAAACAAACTACCTTATATTAGTCTGACGTCAGCACTGGAAATTACCCTGTAGTTAGGGTGCCCTGTTCTCTCGGGCAGAGAACAACTTGAGAGGATTCAGGGGCAGGGTGTTCTGGCTGGGTTTTTTTCCTATCACCTCAGCACTGCATTCTCTTTCTCCAAGTGTGTGTTCTCAGGATTGGTAGGCATGTCTAAGAGAAATAATTCAGAATGAGTGGCCTGGTGTATTCCATAGATAGTTGAAAAGGAGCTTATGAAGGAGCCAGTTGTGCAGGCTCATACTAACATGGGTTTCCCCTGTGGTAAGACAGTAGTTCCTAAGCCACTAAAAACTCAATCCTACCATTTTCTGAGCTGTAGAAAGTGGATAGAATAAAATACTATATGGATCACAGGCTTTGTAGTGAATGAGGAAAGAGTAAGACAGAATAGGATGTTTGTAAAAGGCATGAGTGGAAGTTTTTTTTGGGACTCAGAACAAACTTTGACTAAGGAAATCAGAGACATTTCTTTGCTTATGTCAGAATACCCTCAAATTGTATTTTTTTAAAAAAATTACACGTAAATTTTATAGAAAATAAGAATCACAATGTTTTATTGTTACACAGATCTTTGTGAAAATTTCTATAAGGTAATATTTGTACACTCAGGCTTATCAGAGTATGTGTTTGTATCACAGTTTTAGTAGGCAAAAGTCTCAACTCATGATTTTCAGACAGTCAAAACTTTGTTAGTACAATTTCTGAGAAAATTATACAGTCTTTGGTTAAAACATTACATGTTTGAAATGACACATAAAATCATTACAGAATTATTTCAGATCTGAAAGGGTTTGGAGATTTATATTATTTTATACTATTATAAAGCATACTGATGTACAAAATGTGTGGCTATAATATGGAAAACACTAAATTATTTTGCCTAATTTTCAAAAACAAATAAATTAGAAAGCTCCAAATATCTAAAGTGCAATTCTATATAAATTATATTTTATTCTTATTAAAAAATAATGAAAAAACCTGTAATTATACTAAATTTCCTAAATCATATAAAATAACATTTCTCAAAATATCAGTGAATACCATAAAAATACTGTAGACACCATTCTACCTTCTGTGTTACACATTTGCTTGAAATTCAAGCCTTGAAAGAAATTAATGTCCCTTTCTTGTCTGGTTTTTGCACCATTATAGTAATTCTGCTCACTTGTTCTTGTCATCTTATTTACAGCATTTGGCAATGTTCATTACTGAAAAGCATGTGTTCCAGGAGAACTTACAACTTTTCTTAATTTTACCTCTTCTTCGTCAACTGCATTCACCTCATTAATCCTAAAACATTTCACACTTTGTATGCATATCTGTCAGGCTTTCAAAAGCATCACGTAAACTGTCATCCTCATGCCCCAAATCTTCTTGCTAATTCTCATCACAGAGTTTCTGAAACTAAACCCAAACTAGACAGCCCCCTGTTCCCCCACCATGCATACTGCATAGCTTGAGCCAGAAGGACCAAGTTCTAAAAGTTTGCTGACATTTTCCTCCCTCCTCTCCCCTGTATCCAGCTTACAGGATTTAATGTCTCATATAGCAACATGTCATATTTAAGGAGAGACTGAGGAAAAATAGTATCTGATGTTTTAGAGCAGCATCTAGGTGACAAGTTCTAGTCATTCATACTATAATCAGGCCAGGCCAGCATGGGGAACAGGTATAGCTCTAGCTTCTGTGGTAGCAAGAACTGTAATAAGGCAAATTTTCCAGAAAAATTAGCAACCTCTAAAAGGGAAGCTCATCATTCCTTTGAAAATTATTTGGGCAATGACCAAGGATGATCTTCTGGTATTGAAATAGCATTTCCTTCCTGTGTAGTTTACTAGAGCAGAAACTACCTCAGCCACTACTGTGCCCCTATCTCAAGTGTTCTTTTTCTAGGAAATCAGGGGTAGCTTGTGGCTTCTTAGATATTAGTATCGTCAGTATTAGGTTTAGAAAACTTGTGATAGTATTTTTGGAAAAGAAAAAAAGTCTACTGTTATTTTTATTATTTATTTTTATTCCATCTGTTAATTTCACACTACTGCCAAGCAAAGTACCTTTTTTTTTTCCATTTTGAATTCATACCTTTTAAACTCATCTTAATAATCTGCTTATCAATTTAAATACTCCCATTGTTTGCCTAGTTTAACATCTTCGATGTCATATTCTATAACTACTATTTTTTATCTCTGGGTTGTAGATATCCGGCTTTTTTCTATTATATCATTTAGTCTAAAACTGAAGATTATTTCAGTTTTTCACATATACCTATGCAATCCATCACCAACAATCAGTTAGTCTAGAGCCCACTCTTTGAGATGTCTCAATTTATTTGAGTGTTGAATTTAAAAAATCTATGATGTGAAAAAGATATATATAGGTAGAGGCCCCTAGTAAATTATTTTGTCTTTCATTATTCCCTGCTCACTCTTCTCAAACCTCACAATATATTGTATAAGGGAATGTATCAGAATATATCTCTTGCCACAAAGTTTTGGGAAAAAAAAAAAAAAAGTAGTTTGCTTGCAATTTTTTTAAATGATTATTTATTGGACATTTTTATGGTTTGAGTACAGATTCTCACGTCTTGAATTACTATGAAAGGTCTTTTCTTGCCTTGTTGCACCAAAATTAACACAAATCAATGTTTGTCTGTCACTTATAGATGTTCTCAGGATTTTCCTCTATTATGTATTTTTCCATGACAATGTATTAACTACAAAGAGGTTATTATGTTCTTACCAATGTGAGCTCAAATATGTGAAACTTTAAAAAAACTTAATTTTTAGATTGTATATCTGTTTGATTTAATCAAATAGTCAATTTTGAAATTGTTTTTATTGCAATATAAAATGTGAACTTAAATTTTTCTTTAGACAACTTCTTTCTTCCATCTCTGTGACCTGCACATCAAACAGAAGATTACTTGTAGTATTCTCATGGTGAATCTGAAGTCAGGTAATTAGCAGCTTTGTGTTTTGTGCTTTGAATGGGATACCATCTATAATAGCTCAGATCTTTGGATGTTATAATTAGACTACCTGAGTTTCTAAAATTAATTTTCTCTGGTAGTCTCTTTGTTGAATACTTAGCTACTCTAGCAGAATAGAGACAGGGTTTGTTATTCAGCTTTTTCTATTTGCATCTCTACACACTACATTACCACTAACTCCTTAATGTTTTGGGAGGTACCTAAATGTACACTATGTATTTCTTGGAAATCTATTAGCACTTGCATTCTGTAAAATATTATGCCTCCCTTCAGGTGTCAGACTAACTAGGTTCTTTGATATTACATAGAGAACTACAAAATGAAAAGGTCAAAAAAATTGACTTACTTATGTACCTGTTACAATGAATTCTGATCAATTAATTCAAGTTAGATTCCTTTTATGTAGCCAGTGAGATCCGAAGTGATGCAACTAAAACTATTCTGTTTCATTCTGTCCTGTTTTTATTTTTTTCAATTAAATTACCAAGAATTATAATTCATTCTAGGCCTCAGGCAGTTGCCTTAGTTTAATATTAGTTCCAAAATCTCAATGCTCACAAGGCAGTTTTCTATTACGACTTAAAAAAATGATGCAACAAGAAACCACTATCTGCCCAATTACATAAAAATTGCAAGTAACATGGCAGGGCCATAAAATAGTCCTTAAGATTATGGATTTTGATAAATAAAGCAACAGAATTTTCCAGGGCAGCAATCAAAACCCCCATAATTATATCAATGCAATTATTATCTTAATTGATGAGAGTTTTTTTCCTCAGGAAATGTACGTAACATATGACACTCTGCTTGTGAGAAAGATTTTTTTTTACAGGACACAGTAATTTTCCAGACGATTCTCTGAGTTATGGAAGTCATCTTTCTTAAAAAAAAAAAAAAAAATTCATAAGACTAATGTTTACTAAGTTGAAAAGTTTATTCTTGCGAACTGTTGATGAAATATAGACACTACCAAAGTAGTTTGGGGAACTGTGATTGTTGTACTTGATTAACTATTTATATAAACATGTTATATATATTATTATGTATATCTTATATTTTTATATA
>NW_010108671.1:8079-8975 GCF_000699245.1 Pterocles gutturalis | reverse complement strand
CCATTCTATGATTCTATGATTCTATGTACCAACACTATCCAAACACACATACAAGACTTGAGAGTAGTCACCCTGGAATACTTATTGCTTTCTGTGATGCCAAATAGTGATATTCCAATCATGTTTAGAAATAGCAGATTCCCTTTTTCCTTCTCTTCTCCTTCTCCTTCTCCTTCTCCTCCTTCTCCTTCTCTTCTCCTTTTCCTTTTCCTTTTCCTTTTCCTTTTCCTTTTCCTTTTCCTTTTTCTTTTCCTTTTTCTTTTCCTTTTCCTTTTCCTCCTCCTTCTTCTTTTAAATAACAAGTTTCAGGAGACCTTTGTCGTTCCTTTAACTGCACTGTAAAAATCCTCTCCTTTGCCCATAGTCTGCTTGTCTACAGGTACAACACTCAGTTTTTGGTTAATCATTGTAGAAATCCATAATTCCTTAAAAATCTGCCTTTCCAAGGAAACAGATCCCTGAAATAAACATACAAAGCCCCCTTTCCTAACTTCCACTTGCCTCAATTATAAAATAAAAAATCCTTGATGGTTTCAGTAAATAAGATCACTTCAAAGGTGACTTCTCAGTGCTATATTTTGCAGATACAGCAGTCATATACACAATCTTTATGCATCTGACAACTCTGGAGAAAAAATCCTACTTGTTCAACTTGTCTCATTAGTTTTCTGTACTAACAAGGTTGCAATTCACAACATTTGTTCTGTGCCATGGTGGCACTTTATAGGCTGATCTTTAATTCATCCTTCTTTAATGACCCATCCGTTTGCTCATAAACCAGACCTCCAGGTCTCCTAACCACTTTATTAGACAAGTTCCAGTGTATTTCTTCCTTCCTCCCTTCCTCCCTTCCTCCCTTCCTCCCTCCCTTCCTTTTTTCCTTCCTTCTTCCCTCT
>NW_010108671.1:1343-7999 GCF_000699245.1 Pterocles gutturalis | reverse complement strand
TTTCCCTCCCTCCGTTTCCTCTCTCTTTCTTTCATTTCTTCCCTCCCTTCTGTTTCTTTTCTTTCCTTTCCCTCTCTATTCATCTTTTCATAGGAAAGGCTAAATGCAATACAACTTCTTATTCCATATCTCAGCTGCGTTTCTGCATTTCCCCTCATTAGAAACACATCCTGTTCTCCTTGCACCTGTCCCTGAGAGCTTATGATGTACTTTAACACACACTTTGTGGTGTGTTAAAGTGTGTTAAAGTACTCTTTCTCAAACTTCTGGAGTAAATATGACAGTCTGGAAAGCACTTACTGGATTGAAAGTGGCAGGTGATATATATATCTATATATATGAGCAATACTACAGCATTTCTCTTTTTTTTTTCATGCTATCACAGTTTACAGAATTTTTAAATGTGCATTCTCATATGGATTATTAAATATCTCTCTAACCAGAGCAGCTGAAACTGCATTTAGTTCTAGATCCTTATAGGACTGTGATCAAAATGACAGATGATGTTTTTATGTTGTATAATTTTCAGTTATGTAATTCCAATTTCTTGCAGTCTCTCTTCTCACTGTTACACATTGCTCCCCAAAAAAATAGCTATTTACAATTGTCACTTCTGCACTGTATCTCCTATGTTCCATCTGCTCTTCTTTATTCTGTAAAGTGCATTCTCATGTTCATTTTTGCCTATTATTTTGTTTTCTGTTCTGTAGAATCAGTTTTCCCTTTGCTTTCAAAGCTTCTCTTTTTTTGCATTGATGCTACTCTAGTGTGACCCAGGCGAGAGGTGGGTTAGCTAAACTATGCTCCTGGGTTTCTCAAGGAAAGCAGAAATACTTGTATCGTAGCAATGATTTAGAGACCTAATTTTTTCTTCTGAGCCACGAATGTCAGAAGTAGGAAGCAGTGCTGGCAGGAAAGAATGGCTATAGGTAGGATTCCTCCCAGTTCTATATGCTACAGGCACATCTTAGAATCTAACTACACAGAGAAAAGTTATGGTATCAGTACTTTCTTTGAGTCTGTGCAACACAGCTAAAAAGCCTCCTGCTGTCATGCAAGGACATTGCCACACCCAAATATCTTCTTGTAGGGCTTTGAAAAAACTGGTCACTCTTGTTGCGTGTTTATTGCATTGGTATTTTATCCTTATTTCCAGCTGCTGCTGCAGTTGTTTTATTTTGGAGAAAGCTTTATGTTCTCTCAGAGCATCTCCCGATAAAAATCAGATAATTCAGTTGCTTTCCCGAAGTGTTTTCAGTCTAATTTCAGACATGACATGGTGAAGAATATAACAAAACTTAGCAGAAGGAGACAGAGAAAAACAAAGAGTTCAGTAATAAGAGATTGTATGGTTTCCAGTTGTCTAATACACTCTGTGGTGCAGCAAGTTTAAAAGGAAAACAGAGTAAACTTTTTTGCTGATATCACTGGGAAAATAAGCACTTCTAAGACGAATGATGTTATTTTTGTACAAATGGATTATTCACAAGCGCATCCTACATGATATCAGGTAAATGCCAGGAATAACAAAGTGAAAACTTTGAGCTCATTTTTCTGTCAGAGCCTTTTCTCTTTTAAAAGCTGATAGTATCATTACTTAAGAGATGAAGGCCTCTTGCCATGGAAGGGACCATCTCTTTTGCAGCCACGGCAGCTCCATTTGCCATGCGGGTTTTTGGAAAAGAGGGGAAGAAATGCCTGCAAGGGAGCTACTGCTGAAAGGTGCTTGATCCAATCCAACAAGCTATTAGTGACATATTTAGTTTTACCTCCCTATGGGCAGGTACTTGTATCCCGGTTTGGATTTGACTACAGGGCACAACACCTCACAGAATAAGACCTTCACATTTCTGATCCTAGTTTAGAAAATATGACCATAAAGAAATTTTGCCCCTAAGAAGTTTGGTGGTGATACTGTAATTAAAAATTAATGTTCCTTCCCCCCTCCTCCAAATTACAGCCCCAGAAGAAAAAAACTGCACTGGTATAAATCTGGTAAAAATTAGTTTTATGATTAAGTAACATTTCTAAAATTAATCCAAATTTCTGTAAGAAGAGTGGAACAGAAGATGGTTGCTTATTGACATCCTGGCTACAAGCATGGTGACAGATAAGTTGAAAGAACAGGGCTGTCCTCAAAGGCTTTCAGCTATGCAACAACATGAGAAAAAGGTATACCCAGCAGCTGACATCAGGATTTCCTTTACTATCATGATAGTTCATGTCCCGGGGGTCTCTTGGGTGCCTAGGACCCAAGAGACAACAGCAGAATGGAATAATGAGTGCTACTAACTTCCTTCTTCACACAGCGGTTGACAAAAAAAAAAAAAAAGGATTATAAATGGCCCTGTGCAAAATTTGAGCTATGTACTTTGCTGATGAACAGTGCAGTGAGCCTGGAGTTGACTGAGCATGGGTTTTTTTCTGGAAGAGCTAGAGGTAAATGGCTTTGCCATCCATTACACTTTCCCAGCTTTCTTTGATTTCCTCCCTGGAACAAAGCCAGGACGTTACAGGGAGAGGAGGGTTGTTATGTGCATGAAATGAAGAAGAAAATCTCCTTTCTTGGGCTGAGCCGTGCGCTGCCTGGAAATGAAAGACCCAAATTCAAGTCCCTTCTCTACCAGCCTCCTGTCTGCAGCCACCAGCCACCAGACTGTTATCCTGTGTGTCCCTTTCACATCGTTGCTGTTCCAGTTTGTCTAAATATCCATGTGGATCCTATGAGAACTTTCAGGACTGCTCTCTTCCTGGGCTATGGGATAACCTACGAAGGTGTAGTTGTTTCTTTCTCTCCCTTGGAAGTTTTCCCCTTCTCACCCGCTGGTGGGATGGGAAAGTGCCCTGGATTATGCGATGCAGATGCAGCCTTGAGGTGGCACAAACCCACCACCCCCTGGGGCTGGATCTGACTCTGTTGCAAACAGAATTTGACTGCACAAGCACTTCACCCCATATTAAATGCTGGAGTGAATGATATGTTGAATTAGCTCTGAAATGCACTCAAACTGTGTTAGGGGAAGCAGGTGAGACACTGTTAATATGAAATCAGATTTAAATTGTGGATCTTTATACTTAAACCTTTCTCCAGTGTAACTAAGGAATACAAGTTTCTTTTTGCTCTCTCAGTGATATCCACTGGTATGGTCATTTTATGTTTTGCCAGCCACTAGCCATGTTCTCTATTTAAAAAATATAATTAAAGTCTGCTCCTCTGAATTCTCTGAAAACTCTGTAAACTATTAAGAGCAAAAAGATTAAATCTGAAAGGTCATTACCTTGATTCTGCCTTTCTAAAATGTATTGTTTAATGAAAAAACAAATAGCAGTTTTAATGTACAGTTACAGATAAAATCCTGCCCTTCTTTTGTCCCTTTGTATTAATTTTACCCAGATCTGTTGCTCATTAGTAGATGTACGTATGGTGTACCTTTAGAATTCTGTTATGATAATTAAACTGAAGATCTGTGTGCTTGATCAGGTATGCCCAAGGTTGTCATAGTCTGGACCCATATTTTGCTCCTGGTGCCATTTAATACCCTGTTGAATTCAGCAAAAGCTTAGTAACCTTCCTCAGCCAGCATCACATGCATCCTTTTTTTTTTTTTTTTTTTTTTTTAATTTGCACCATCCCATGTGGTAGGTTCCTCCTTTACCAGAACAAGAAAACAATATTTTTCTAAAGCAAGAATAGAAATTGAATGCGTAAAATTGTTCTTAAGCTTCATAAGGAATCATCTCCTGAGAATGAAGTAATTGTGAGCCCACACCACCCAGACTACCCTCTTCTAGAAGGTGCGGAGGAAAGAAAGAAGGGAGGAAGAGAGAGAAGGAAGGAGGGAAGAAACAAAGAAATGAAGGAAGGAAGGAAGAAAGAAAAAGAAAGAAAAGTAAAAAGAAAGAAAGAAAAAGAAAGAAAGAAAGAAAGAAAAGAAAGGAAAAAAGAAAGAAAAGAGAAAGAATATCTTTTCCTGAGCGGGGTGGCCTGGAAGGCAGCATCATCAGCCATAATCAAGCTATTTCCGATCAAATATCTGTCAAGGACACTTACAGTATTTTTGCAAGACAAAGGTTTACGTATGCAGGATCTTAGCTGACCTACCAGTGCATATGAAATATAAGTTTATTTTATTTTGTTTTTAAAATTAATTCTATTTACAGTGCTAGGGTTTCAGACCATGTTTAAATCACTGAGCTTTACCTATAGCAGTGGGAGTATGTAGAGTCCTAAAAGGCTTCTCTACAGATGGCCTTAAGAGACTGCAAATTAATACGAGGGTCATTGACATTCATTGAGTACTTGGTCTGTCTGGCAAATGATGACATCAGCCGGTGCAAAAGGGATCATACATCATTCTATATGCAATCAACTGCTAAATTTAAACAGCAGTGGGACAATAGTTTTTGGTTTGTTTTTTTTTTTCAAGAAGGGTCATAAGTACCCAAGGGCCTCAACTATCAACCCTTTACTTGTATGAACAGTCTTTGCCCATACAGGTTATCTCATTAGGCAACTGTCTTGGTGAACAAGGACCTTGTAATACAGGGTTTGAGGAATTAGCATCTGAAGGAACAACTTCTCTAATTAACAGATTTTAAAAATATCCATGTACAAATGTCCGTTTTGGGGATTGGCAAACATGTATGGTGTCTGTTTCTTAACGATGTGAATCCAGAGAAAGTTGGAAGCTATCCAGGTTTAATGAGTACAAACATTGTTCTCAAATACAAAAACTATCCCCTTAATATAGTAACCTCTATCACACAGACACCAATCCTACTTGAGCAAGGAACCTAACCTCCATAAATGTCATACTGCATATATACTATGGGGAAATTCACTACAACTAATAACAATTTATTCTTGAAAGAGGGCACTCTTGAAGATATCATATTCTTTTTTTTCATGCTAACTAAAGGAAGGGTTTTTCATTACCACATTATCTATTGGAGATACATTCTTTTTTGTATTTCTGTATTCATATCTAATTATATCAGTTAATCAGTGCAAACGAATAATGTACAGCTACTGGTCCATAACAATATAGATTTTTTCCCCCCTCATTTCTGAAACTCCCTGTATTCTGATCATGGGTATTTGAATCCATATACTTTGGTTGGCTGGCAGCCAGTACGAAAGAGAATGCCAAGGTATATATAATTACAATACAGTTATTTCCCCTCTTCTCCACAATGCTTCTCTTCTGACTGTCTCTCTCATTAAAAATTGTAAAATTAGTTGCCAGAAAGAGCAAGAACTACCTCTGATTTTCATTTAATTTCATTTTAGCTGAAGTAGAAATATTACAAAATTGTACATGGACACAAACAGAAAAAGGGCTGAGACAGTAGAGAAAGAGTTAAACATTTGTTAAGGTCTCAATCCTATCTGCCCTTCTGCACTCCCTGGACCCATCTTTCACTCCCTACGGTTTAGGAAAAACCTTATATTTGGAATAATTATCATACTAATACACAAGACACGTAGTCCTAAAAGTGAGGAATAATGTGAGTAGCATTTTGAAAGTAGTAAGTAAAACATATATTAAATCATTCTGGGCATTTCATCCCACTGGTCTGGGTGAAAGTGGATGAGTAGGGACAGGGGCAGGAGTGACAGGAAGAGGCAGTTTGGGAGATGAGGAAGAAAAATGGTCAGTTTTAAATCCATTTAAAGCAATTTAACTTTCAGGAGCTTTGTGTTGCCTCTTCTGACAACTAAAACCTGAAGATATCGTCAAATATTCTAGTGAAGTAACTAAGTACTCCTAACTATTAACTTTTGTAATAACTGCATCATGAATTGGTAAATTCTTTGGCTTTGAAGTTTATTCAATCCACAATCTGGTTATTAATGCCATAAACAGGGCTAGCATATGAGTATATTACAGCTGTCAATGCTGTTTTCTGTACAAAAGGCCATTCTTATGTTGGCTTTTTTTTTCTGGTAAAAACCCATCAATTTCTAATCATTTGGTAACTTCTGAATGGTAGTCTCAGATCAGCTCCTAAGACTTCACAAACCCACCCATGCTTTTGGGATTAAGTGATATCCTTGTCCACTCTTGCTTTAGGCTAAAGGATTCAGAGGAGCCCGGTCAGGGACCGCAGTGCTACTGGTTCATACCAAATCCTCGGTTGCTTCTGAGCGGGATTGGAGGTGTCCTCCGGTGGCACAGGCCATGGTGGGCAGCTCCTGTGCCCCCCACCCTGTTTTGCAGCCCTCCACCCAGCTGCTGCTTGGAGAAAACAGTCAGAGGAGAGAGGGAACAGTCTGAAGGTTGCTTTGCTGTTTTAGCCGGTGGAGGGTGTTTTCTCCCCTAAGACAATGAGCAGAGAGCACATATTAATGCAGACCTCAGATGTGCACCTGCACGGGTATGGAGGAAGAAAGGGGTGCAGGCATAATGTGAGCGAGGATATGGAGATGTGGCTGGTGTGCAAGAGGGGATGTGCATGTGTGCAAGGACTGCCAGGCTGGGAATGCATGGGGGAGGTATGCTTTGGGCAGTGGCACTGGGCATGCACCTGAGGGAGCTAAAAGAGAGGAGCAGCAGGTAAATGAGTGCAAAAGGGCACTGAACTTCTGGACTGAACTTCTTTCCCCTCTGTGCAGCCTCGGCAGCACCCCTCTAAAGCATCAGACCATATTGTTC
>NW_010108671.1:0-1312 GCF_000699245.1 Pterocles gutturalis | reverse complement strand
GAAAGAGTAATGGGAACCTCCATTCCTCCGGTTTTAGAGGAAGCCTTAAGTTGCAGTCCCTTTGCAAATGATTGCGACTATCCCAACTGGGCTGTATGTAGTTCACTCCCTGCAGTGTAAGTCTTTTTCTGGAACAATCAGAGAGTTAATAGTGACTGGCCAAATTTCACAAGGTGTGGTGCATTTATCAGAGCCAAAGCAGTACAGAAGAAATCTATCTTGAAACAATGAGTGCTTAAATGCACGGCTTACCAGCTCCTACCCACCTCTGAGACAGGCTTTTGGCTATCAGGGTCAACAGATCTATCAGATCTTTGGTCTTGAATTAAAATTTTCCCAACTCATGTCAGAGTTCATCTTGTACAGATTTTCCTCCAGGCTTTTCAGGTGGCTTTTCAGTCTAGAGCACACAACATGAGACAGAAGGAACCTCCTGGGCCTTCAGGTCTTGTCTCATGCTACCGTAAACAACCACATCACTTTGCTCCTTTTGGAAACAGGAGGAGTTCTGTCCTAAGGCCAATTATTATTTTTGCCCTGTTATCTCTCCTTTCAAATCATAAATTCTCTTATGTTTAGCAATCATCTGATTTTAGCTTAAATATATTAAACACAGAATCGTAGATTCATAGAATCACAAAATAGTTTGGGTTGGAAGGGATCTTTAAAGCTCATCTAGCCCACCCCTCCCTGCAATGAGCAGGGGCATCTTCAGCTAGGTCAGGACGCTCAGAGCCCTGTCCAGCCTGACCTGGAATATTTACAGGGATGGAGCATCTAGAAACTCTCTGGGCAACCTGTTAATGGGCAGTTCACATCCATTTGTTCTTACAGAAAACACCTGTGATACACTTAGCCATGGTAAAGCAAGTTTTTACAAATATTTGCTGTGCCACCTGATACAGTTCGGTACAATGGTTCTTGGCGTTTCTTAGCTCCTACAGATTCCCATCGGCCCGACGGGACATGGACGGGTGAGCTGGCTGTGAGGAGAGACGGGTGCTCCAGAGGCCGGGGGGGATTTTGGTGCCGGAGGGAACCCGGCATTCAGAGCAGGTGCCGATGCGAATGGGGACTGGCAATGGGCGCACACAGCAGCCGGGCAAAGCGCTGGGGGCAGCTGTGGGTGACGAGATGTGGGTGCTCCGGCCACGGCGTGTCTGTGCGGATGGGGACGCGGGGGAAGGGGCTGGCTGTGGCAGATGGGGATGGCGGTATGGCGGGATATTTTGGGGCACGAGGGCATGGGCCAGTCTCAGCGCCTGGGGGCGCGATGCGGGTGGGACGGTGGGGACGGGGGCGCCGGACCGCT
>NW_010108670.1:29641-55614 GCF_000699245.1 Pterocles gutturalis | reverse complement strand
TTTCTAAGCTGAAAGAGGGTAGATTTAGAATGGATATTACAAAGAAGTTTTTTACTGTGAGGGTGGTGAGGCACTGGAACAGGTTGCCCAGGGAAGCTGTGGATGCCCCATCCCTGGAGGCTTTGAGCAACCTGGTCTACCAACCAGCAACCTGGAAGGTGCCCCTGCCCATGGCAGGGGGGTTGGAACCAGACAATCTTTAAGATCCCTTCCAACCCAAACCATTCTCTGATTCTATGATCAGACATTGTTAGACATTCTCAGGAAACATACGCTAACTGCAATTCACCAGCAGGTTAAGCAATCGGTCATCTTATCCAGGATAAGATCTCAGCATACTTTTGAAACACCTGATGGTCTTACTGAACATTTTGAGTTCCAGTGAAGTCAAGCTGCAAAACTCTTTTCCAGGAAAGGAAACAGGAACTCCAGAAACAGAGACTATATTTTAGCAGAGTACATACATTAATGCCTTCAGCTAATGAGCAGCAATGACAGGCTAAGCTTGAACAACCCTCTCTCTTATTTGTGTGTACTCCATTGCTTTATAGAGGTTTTCAGAATAACTAGCAACACAGATGTGAAATCCACATAGAGCACTGCTGAAACATCTTTGTGACAATTCCGTATCACTTAGGCTTTACATTCTTAGCACATTTGTGTCTTTTCCTTCTCCCTATCATGTGACTTTATGAAACTCCCTGTTTAAGATGAAGGAAGGTCAAACCTGCTTTTTTTTATTATACTCTTTCCTGGCTTTTCATTTTACTTGCCACTCACTTTTTTTTCTCCTGAAAATGAATAGGTTAGAGTATCTTGAAAGACAGAGCAGGGTTTAATATAGCTTTGAAAATCAACGCTCCTCTTTGCAAGAGAAAATGCTTAGCTCTCAGAAGAGTTTTATCCCTTAATCTGGTGAATTACTAATAATCTCTAGAATTCAGAATAGTAGTTTCAATTAACAGAAGCTTAACATTCATTCAACCCAGGAGGGAAGCCAGGAAGCCAGCCACTATTGCCTTTATTTTACAGAACAATTGAACTGTCTAATTAAAAGTCACCAACTAAACACGTGACAGTAAGAACTGGATTTCAACTTTCTGTCTGAAGCTTAACTAAATGTATCTTATCTATTTGTATTCGTTAAAGCAAAGATCCAAAGGTACTACCTTTGCTGATACTCTCCTTTGAATGCAAGACTTTTTTCCTGAAAAGTAATACCAATGCTGTCTTTGAATTCTTGCCTTTTTACTCTTTTCCCTCCCCCAAATTCTTCATTGCTCCAACTACACCCTATAGTATAGTATCAATCAAAGCAGGTGTATTTCACCACTACAATCCCCTCTATTTTTTTGCACGGAAAAACATCTGCTGGTAGGACATACAGATTTCCCTGAAGTAGGCAAATTGTAAGTGTGATATATATCATGAATACAGCACTGGAACAGTGATTCACAAGTGCAAGACCATCAAGGAAAAAAAAAAAAAAAAAGAGGAAACAGCTACTGTTTCAGCAGAGTTCAAGCTTTCATTTACAAGTTTTTCTGTTCAAATGAATGTTTAACTTTTCCCAGAGAGGGAATACAGCGAGAAGTAAAAGGCTTTTTCACGAACAGCTAAGAAATTGAGCTGCCTGCTTAGTTTATATAATTCTTTGTAACGAAGTCATCCTCTAACATGCATACTAATTTTCCCTTGTGAAAAGGAGCAGCAATAATAACCAACAAGTTGAACGTTAGCATATTTGCGACCTAACTGTCAAATCAAAATGTGTGAATTACAGTGCTGCTTTCTCCATTGATGTTCAGAATTTAACATATGCCAGTTTACACAGTGCTTGGAGATGAAGAGCATCTTTAAAGGGATGGAAAACATATGCACCCTTGTCCCTCCAGAACCAAAGAAGAAAATTAATATTTGGTTGTAATGCAACAAAATCAATCACAGCTCTTTGATAATAGATTTGTCTGAGGTCCCCTGGAAAACAGGACACTTGAGAATGCTTAACTACAGTATATACAAATCCAAAATAGCCTTTGCAGTTGCAGCAAATGAGTGCCAAGGAAGGCTAAATTATTTCCATACAAATCTCAGAACAGCTTGGTTCCACAGGAACACTGAAAGATCTGGCAGAAGCCAAAAAGACAAGACGATCATCTGAACCAAAGTACATCACCTTTCACCTACAGATGTGTATGGCAGGTAAGCAGCATGGGGCCAATATTCTTCCCGAGTTTGACAAAGGGAATACCTAAGAGAATCTAGAGAAAGGAGTATGTGTTAGTGGGGATCTTATACTTAATTTCAATAGCTCTAGATAAAACAGGGGGAGCATAAGTAGCAGAACTGTATTGTCTGCTATACACTCAGGATTAAGACATTGGAAAGTATATGGTCTTTAGCTATGTTTAGAGAAAACGCCAGCAGGAGTTTCTGCTTTTCTGCAGCTCCTCTTCGCAGGACTCCTGCAGGACCTTTATTTTTAAATTACAGGATCTCCAGATATTCCTCAAATTATTACCATCTAATGTTATTGATGAGGGCTCTGAACAGCAGGAGTCTCTTCAGACATGTGGAGGAGCCCAGTTTGGTTTTCTCTTTAGTTTGCTCTAACACTGAAGAGTACACTACATCTCTCAATATGATTGATTCAAAAAGAGCAAAGTTAGCTCTTATAAGAGAAATTAATATCACGGCAGCTAATGATTACCTGCACAACTGGCCGTACTTTAAATTCCTTTATCACTGTATTTTCTACGCACCCAATTCCAGTCCTGACATTGTGGATGTTCAAGTCAATTAGAAGGTCAACACCAAAGTCTACGCTGGGCTGCCAGGTCTCTTTCCCAAGCGCTAAATTACATCTGGAGCATTCCAGGGATCAAGCAGTTGACATTTCTAACATACATTTATCAAAACTGATCATCTAGTTCCTCTTGTATACTTGTTTATATACATTCCATCTTTCCCATCTTTAATTACGTACTGATAAATCTAACATGGAGCCTTGAAGTGCCTTCACTGTTCCCAACAGCTATGCAAGTACATTACTCCTTTTAGTTGTTTAACTCTTGGCTGCCGTGACATGAACACTTTCTTTTGTAGCCGTCTGCAAGAGGAACTTCTATATTCTCCTTCATTCGTGCTAGTTTGGGATGTTGAAAGACAAAGTAATGCTAATTTTTTATTTTCAAGAAAATAACCTGACTCAAGACTGGAATAACTAGAGCTCCTTCAAGGCTTTTTCTTAATTTATATTGGCATGATTTAGATAGAAAAAGCCTCAACATTTTGGTGAATGTGAATTTTCTCCACTCCCTGCAGAGGCACAATGAAACCAGTATACTTGTCTATAGGTAATATTAGCAATGGCACTACGCAGCTACAGAAGTTGCCTCAGACAATGATCCCTAGCAACACCCAGTAGCTCTGGCCAGACCTGCTATGAATGAAGTCTTGCAGGCTTGACAGAATCAAATTTCAATGAAAAACTTTGAACTTCACAAAAAACTTAGGTTTGCCTGTAACTTGAGGAGGTACATTGACAGCAGCAAAGCAGCAGAGGTATCCCAGGCCTAATATAGACAATGGAGATTGCAGAGGTACACTTCAAGGCATAGACTGCACTGCAGAAATTTTTCTTTGCATTACACAAGACAAAAAGCAGTCATATTTCATAGAATCATAGAATGGTTTGGGTTGGAAGGGACCTTAAAGATCATCTAGTTCCAACCCCTCTCCCATGGGCAGGGACACTCCCACTAGACCAGGTTGCTCAAAGCCTCATCCAAAATACTTACCACAAAACACAATTTCATGTTGAGACAGATGCTGGGAGTGATGGGTTGAACAGCTTATCAAAAGAAATCAAGATCACTGAACATAACTAATATTTAGCTAGTTTGCACTAGAAAACTTGTCCTAAAAGGATGTATTATTTCCTATTTGAAGTTTCTCAACTGAGGATTTTGGGCTTGGGGATTTATTTTTTTTTTACTTCTACATATTAAATTTTGAGTTTTGCTGTTTACAAAACTTAAGACATATATCAAAGCAGAAACGACAAAGTTAAAGCATGCCTCTGGCTGAACAATTCAGCAACGCCCAGTTACAAATGCAAGGACTTCCTGAAGTGCCATGAACCTCATTAGAAAAAGTCTACATTCAGAAGCCATTTGCTTACTAGGTACTGGTGATACATTAACTTTTATCAACTTTCATCAAAACTCAGTGTTTCCTTCCTATGTCTCTGCTGCTGCTTACACTCTAGATAGATATTTACCAAAATTTCTGGCAATGTAAACTACAGTTATCCAGGCTGTTATATGCTCTACCCAGGCAACTGCATACCAAAAAAAATAAACATTTTAAACACCACCAAGTTTGGAGGTTGGTTTGTTTTCTTTATTTCTTGTAGAGATTTCGGGTAGTCATCTATCTCCAGCATGCCTGGCAGGTAACATCAGATATACCACTGGAGATGGAATGTTATTTCTGATCTTTTATTTATCTTTCTCAAACTATTTTCTCTAAAATTCTCACAAAAAGATTAACACATTCTAAACGTTAAGCAGAAAGCAGATTTTTTTTTTTTTTTTCCCCAAAGCAGTGTTTTCATTCACAATCCTCTTTAGGATTTTATCTCTACACCTTAAAAATGGGATATATTTCATGAAAGCAGTAGGGGAAGAATGCTTCAGAAATTACATAGTCTCTGTTCAAACTTCCCTCATGTATACCTCATATTTCCAATCATTCCTCCAGACTCTTGCATTTCAGAGCACACGCAAATAACGGTATACTTTCTCTGGTGCCCCTGTCCCCAGCCCCTTTCTTCACTCACACATGTATTCACATGCCTTCACCCACATGCTGCAATTGCAACTTACAATTTCTGGAGAATTCTCCAATTGCTAAACCTCTGCTGTATAAAACCAATGACAAAAACTGGAAAATGTGCAGCTTTGTAAGATGTAAGTAGTATAGAGAACAAATGGAAATCCAGCATGAAGTTCAGAGATTGCTTCCAGAATATTATCAACCACTAGCTGAAAGATAAGACCTCTTAGAATACAGACATGCCTGGACTTCAGAAGTTAACTATATTTATATTTTAGATTTATGATTTCACCATTTAACTTCCTACTAGAAACACTGCGGAAAAAGTGATAATTTTAAGTACAGAACTAGGACCGAAACAGGACTGAAGCAGACAAGTACTGCAGCATTAAGCCAGTAGGGAATTCAGCTAAACTTTACTTCAAATACAGACAAATTCCTTGAACAAGGAAATATTTTCCAGTTTACAGCTCTGTTAGCAGATACGTAGCACATCCTTACAAGGTACTCAAAAAGAACAGCGAGTATGGAGACCTTTATGAAACCGACCCAGACTGGCTTAACCTGGAGCACTCTATCCCTAGGAAAAACTCAACACCCAAAGGACCTTACAAGAGATTAGCTGTCCCATTTCAACCCTATTCCACATTCTCCATCTCCCAAAGCAGGATGCTACAGAATTTCACAAGCAATGCCATCACCCAGTGGAACTGGTAAAACTGTCAGTTTAAAAGCCTAAATTTATCAGGGTAAGGAAATGGACTTTGATTCAACAGTAATCAAAAGCAGTCCCTCAAAAAAAAAAAAAAAAAAAAAAACCCAAACCAAAAACAAACAAAAAAAAACCAAACCCCAAAACAAAAACCTGACTTCAGTGACTGAATACCAGCTTGATGAAGTTGTTAATTAAGCAAAGCACAATAAAATCCCATGGGATTAGAACGCTCTGCGTTCCACTTGCTTGGGTGCCAAGTCTTGCAGTAAAATAAAACATCTTTTATAAGCTATGTTATAATACCTCAATCAGAATTTGCAGGAGAAATTAACAGTGGGTCACCAACAGAAATGTATTTAACTCTCTGAAGGTGCAGAGCTGATTTAGGTTTTGACAGCCCATACACTTTTTTCAACTGATAAACAGCTAACACTGATTAATCAAGAACTTAACTAAGGACAAACTGAAGTGAAACCAGCGACCAAGTCACACACACCAAGGCATTGCTTCTGAAGAGGGCTATATTAGACAACTACTACTGCAAATAATTTATATACAGATTCTATTACCAGTATCCTATTTTTATCCAGGAAAAACTAATTTATTTTGCACTGTAAGTTTTCTAAACACGGATCCCATGGTCCACACCTGTATTGTCACTCATTGATTTATCTCACTGCAGTCTTGTCACCTCCACATAGATGGGACTTCTGATTGTAAGAAAAGACACTTTTAAAAAGCTATTCTTGATGTATAGCTAGTGCTTCTTCATTTTCAGAGTTGCTACAAGTTAAAAGGAATATTAAATAACAGTTGGGAGTTGGTTTTTGGTTTTTTTGGTAGAGAGCCACAGGTTCTCAAACTAATCCTCATACTCAAAATCACAAGGCTATGCATTATTCCAACAGTCATCTGGAAAGGCTTTTCACCTTGTTTGGAAGAAAAAAACCCACAAAATCCCAAATCTTCAAAACACAAAGCAACTTAAACTCAGAAAGGCTCTTTCAATCAAAAGCAGTAGGACTCAGGATTTCCAAGCCTAACCGTAGCATCCTAGCTGCCAAACAAAACTGTCTCTACCTTTCCCTTCTCAGTAGTATTGCTGTCAAGCTTTAACAACAACATGAAGAAAGAAATATTGGCCAGAAACCTAAGCAGAACAACAACAATGTATCTCAAGTTTAAATTATATTTTTTTAAATCAAAATTTATATACTCTTGGAACAATCTAAGATAGATTAACATTACATAACATTTTCACTAACACAGTTTCACTTTTCAAAATGGAAGTCAGATTTATTCAACATTAAGTGTAACAACACATCAGAAAATCAATATCCACTTATAAAATAAAGCAAAGTAACATGAATAAACACAGGAAAATACTGTCTGAGACTCTCCAAGCAGGACATTTTTCATAAGACTCACAGAAAAAAAAAAAATATATGCAAACAGACTCAGTTCCCAAAACCTCAGTTTTTCCAGTTGTAAAGCAATATATTGCTCATGGGAAGCAAACTAGAAAGGGGAATGAAATGCATCATGCTGTACAACACCAAAGAAATACTCCAACTGCATTTGTGTACAGCATTAAAAACATGCAGTAGATGAGGTTAAAAGCAAGTACAGTGTGTATATATTAGGGAGACAGAAACTAGTCAGTCTGAGGGCTTTGTTTCTTATTTTAGTTCAACTAATGAAAACAAATAGAAGCTAAGAGCAAATAGAGGAAGAGCAGAATCTACATGGAGAAAAACATGTCTTCCCAGAACAGTAAAGCATCTCAAAGATTTAAATTGTGCACATATTTACTTGTCTTGGTCCTCTTCTTGCTAGGTCATTGAAACATACTGATATCCAATGACAGGCTTTATGCAAGTATCTACATTTTTATAAAGCTGTAATTAAACAAAACAATGCAAGTCATTCAAATTCTGCTAATCTTTTGAGTCAGACATTAATATGGTGAACACTAACTACAACTCAATGTTTTTTAAATTGAAAGGAAAAAAAACAAAAAACAAAAAAAACCAAAACAGGCCAAGACACCTCCCAAATAGCCTTGCTGAAATGTAGGGTATTTTTTTTGTTGCTTGGAGGAGAACAATGTGAAAATACATACACTACCCAATTAATTTCATTAAGAACTATTTTAAAAATTCTATTAAGACAAAAATCTGCAATCTTTGTTGGTTCTAATGAGTTCACAGCCTGACAGATTTCTCTTGCCAGTCTTTAAAAAAAAAAAAAGAAAAAAAACCCCACAGTAATTTTTTTTAAACAAACCCCCAAGATCTTCTATAGCTTTTGTCAGCTACTGAAAAGCAAGCAAGCATAGCACACATGCAAGTTATTACAATTAGACAGCCAAATATAATTAACTACAAAGTTCCAAGCAGTAAGTACATCTACATTCCCCTGGGGAGACAGTCTTATTGGGAGATGGATTTGAAAGCTGATAGAAAACATGGGTTACCTGGTTCACATCAGAAGTTCTCTGCCTTCTACCTGAAGGCTTCCAGGAACCCATTCTACTACCGAACAAGCTAACAAACTAGCACAAATATTCAAGATTTTAATTCATTTCAGAAAGAATGGACTTATGGCTGACAACTGAAGACTGACTTTTGTAGGGCTGGATGTACTGACCTTAATTTTAAATTAATTCAAGTCTGAAAATAATCGTGCAGCATCAAGATACAACTAAAAAAAAAAACAAATTAAGAATTTAAGAACGATAACTTTAACACTCATACATAAATTGCACCAGTCAATGTTGTACTTAGTTCAACTGAAGTACAACAGTGTTATTACAACAATATCCAACCATGATCTGGTCTTAAAAGCAAATATCTACCACTTATCTATTAGCAATTCTCAGCTGAAAAAAATACTGTATTCTAAAAATGACCATGAATGAAGCATCAGTACCTGTTTATTTTTGTAACAGAGATCACAAAGAACTCTCTGTTGAATTAAAATAAAAGGAATGTAAAGGACAAAGTCTTAATTCTGATGTATTTAGCACATATTAAACCAAAATTAACTTTAAGACACACTACTGAAATCATTATCTGAAACTGCTCCGAGGCCTGGCAATCACATAAGTTAGCATTGTTGTTAGCTGGGTCACAAATGGAACAGAAATATGAAGGTAATGCCCTGCAGAGTATGTGTAAAAGAAGTGTTTTTTCTTGGATAAAGAGCTACTGATCTGAAAGCCTTGAGACTGAATCTACCTCTCATCTCCAGCAATGTGAGTTGTGAGCATTCCTTAGGTCTCCTGACTTAGGAGCAGATGAGGAATTTCTTTTTACCCTTCTCAAATGTGCTTTCCTTAACATCTAAGGAAAGACCAGCCTTCCCACTTTCATTTCAGAGAAGCATTAAATACACAGAACATGCACACAATTTGGTAAACTTGTGATTCAAAGCTGTAGAGGGAAAAAATGTAACACAAATCCATTTTATTTCTGAAAGACTGAAGTGGGCTCGTAAGTAGTTAAGTGTTTTGCTTAAGTAATGTCAGATGCAAGAACAGCTGGGAATAAAAGTTTAAAGGCTAATGTTGTTACAATTTATATGAATCAGGGCATTCTGTTTATGCAAAGAGGACTAAGGGGAGTTTCAGATCAGCACCATCTCTACAGGGCTGGAATGGAAAGCCATCTGTTGAAAATGTGTATGACACTGTTGAACTGCTACTGAAGCTTCAAAGAACGGTCACCTAAACATTTACACGCTGGCCGGCAGTCCAACGCTTATTGGGAAGACTTTTTTGGTTATTGGTTATACTAACATCTGTCTTTAGGTCACTAGTAGAAAAGATTACCAGCACTTTGAATCAAACAGCCGTACTAGGCTTAACCATTGTTCAATGAAGATGCAACACCCGGGATTAAAATGCCTACAGCAATTCAGAGCAAGCAGTGTTTCAAACACGAGATCGTAATGCATCACTTTAGTCAGTGCAACTGGAACAGATTAGAAAATTGTGTTCACCCTATTTAACATATTGTACAAGGATATAAGCAAATAGTAAAGAGGTCCAAGAACCAGTAATTCCTCTATTTAGCTTCCAAAAAAAAAAAGTTGAGCATTCAGTTCATTTACATTCTTCTCCCTTGCTTTTAAGTAAATGAAAAATAAATGCTTCTTTGCATACATAATAAAATTAAGGTAGTAATCCCTCTCCAGCAATATATATTGGAAATGGAATGAAACTATCCCAAAGCTCTAAAAGCTGATGGTATGAGAAATGCTAATTAGAGCTCATCTCTCTCCCATGCATGCTGTTTTCCAAAATATTGGGAGGCTAAAGGGCAAAATCTTGAAAGCTTACATTTCTAATTAACTTTGTCTTTTTGGGCTTTCAATCAGTCATAAGTTAATGCCTAACTCAAGCTGGCATCCATAAATATCATAAGAAAACTGAAGTAAAGTAACCCTGGCTTCACCATCTTCAAGGCTTCCAAATGAGGAACTATATTCTTACTATAACATTGTTACATTGACTATGATGGAGAATCAATCTTCCCTCTTTCAGCAAATTGCCCAGAAAGTGAAGAGTAATCTGCCACCTAGATACCACTGAAGTGGGGAAAGGAAAGTTGACAAATGCCTGGAACTGCCAATGAGCGATTTTAAATGCCATCACTGAGCAGGGAAAAAGAATAATCTGTTTCAATCTCAAAGTCCACTGTAAACTGGTCAAAAGCATTCCCCACAGCAACCAGAAATGCCTTTCCTAAAATTGTTATGCTATTAGGAAAGAAGTGTCACATAGTTTTAGTGAGAATTGTGGAAAGGTTTGGGTTTGTTCAGTTTTTGAAGAATTAGGGTTTGTGGTTTTTTGTTTTTCCTTCTTCTTTATGGAGAACCACACACTTGACACTTCTTCCTTTTAAAAGTGAAAGACTTAAATGGTAACCTCTTCATGGAAAAGCCTTTTAGTCAGTTTCCACAAAGGGGCTGCTGTCCTGACAAAGGACTCTAATGAAATATTTAAGAAAGCAAAGATCCTCATCTTCTGAAGAATACTGAAGAATTTAAAATAGAACATGGATTTTAGCTATAAACCTCAAACAAAAACAAAACAAAACAAAAACAAACCCAAAACTCTGATCACAACCATTCTGAGTTTAGAACTTGGGAAGTCCTCGGCCAGTTTAAGGATGAGGACACAAAATGATTGTCTTGAATGACTGCCAAGTCTTGCAGAAATCCTAGTGGTTGGAATCCTGGCTGGACTTACTGACAGCCAGCTGAAGTTACACCGTTAAGCAAACAGAGGAAAAATGGAGGACCTTTTAAAGCACACTGTCTCACTTCTGAGATGTTGACATATGCCAGGTACTTCCACACTAAGACTGGATTTGTTGTTTGCCAGTGAGGATCTACCTTAGAGTCAGTGCTCTCAACACACCTTAGCAAAAGGACGCTAACAGTTTGAAGATGAGCTTTTCTACAGTAGCCATAATAGGAGCAAAGCAAGTCAGCAAGTCTCTTAGATTGTGGATAAATTTAGGTGGCAAGATGTGCAAGGGGTCTATTAAAATTATTTAAAAAAAAACCCTATGAACTCAAAATTACAGTTTGTGCTCCAACATACAATATTCACCACTTCTGACCATATAGACCTAAGCTTTTAGTTCTATAATATCAATTAAGTCGCAGCTTTAAAGTTACAGGACAGCTGGTGATAAACTGAGTGTTGAGAGCAGTCTGTGCTCCAAAATTTTTCCATTTTGAAGCCAAAATCTATATTATGATTGTCTCATCTGATTTGTTTGTAGGATGCCATAATTTATTTTTTCCAGAAGACCGTTAAATTGTATATTTTAAAAAGATACTTAACACTTAAACTAACTCCTCTACTTCAATTTTTAGTTATACTTACTACAGAAAAATTAATTTGTCTGTTTTGGCTTCTCAGTATTTAGGCTTGCTTGACTTTGATGTCAGGATTAAGAAGTGCTGTTCTCCCACTCCTCGGTACCAGATATTTTTTTCCATGTGTAAATATTTGCTCTCCAGTTTCAACATGCCACTTCATCTTCTTTGGTAATGACAGAGACAGAGTTCCTCAAACCTCACACTGCAAGACCTACTGTCCAGCTCCAGAACTTACTTTAAACTCAATTATTGCTATAGCCTTCTCAAGTGCAGACATCAAAACTGAACATTTTTCTGGCAGTAGCCTTCATGCTGTCTGGGAGGTAAAATAAGTTTCCCTACTTTTATGTATTTTTTCCCTTTGTACATGTTCAACTACTTTATCAGGCTTTTAACTGCAACTCTGGAGGCTCAGAACTGACATGGTTCTCAGGCACAAGTCCTTTTGCAGCACTGGGGTTTTTTTGTCTACCATGTAGAGAGTGTACAATCTCTGTTCAAAGAGACCACTGTAACCTTGCAGTGACTTTTTTTGCAGCTAAAGCTGTTCAATCTGATGATTCAGAGAACAATGGAACAATACCATATTCTCATTATTTTCTACTCCACCAATTTTTCTCTTCTCCAAACCTTACCAAACAGTTGATTCCTCCTATGTTTTTCTGTAGAGATTACAGACAATCATTCTTTGATAGACAGTAAAACTATGAATTCTGTTCTCTTAAGGAATTAATCAATGTACCAGGACTTTCAAGGTGTTCGCACATTTAAGGTCTCCATCCCATTTTCTAACAGTTTCGCAAGCCACAGTAAATGCCTCTCTTAACATCACCACCAGTTCTCGAGAACAAAACACATTGGTTATGTACAGTGGAACCTAAATAGAAAATGATAGAAAAGACATGTGTCACTTGATTTCAATTAGCTACAGGTTTTGAAGGCTCCTTACTAGAAAAACATTTAGGCAGTCAGTGAATTAATTTTTTCATACAGTACAGCATGTACATATTGGCAAGAAGCAAGCCCCTAATCACAGGTCCCTGGCAGTGGCACCTGTTACTGAGGCAACTGGAATACCTCTCTGGAAGAGCTGAAACTATTGAGTCATCACTGGGTAAATTGCTTGTGTTCACTAGAGCAAGAAGTATTTCTTTGGAATGTACCTCAAAAGAAATTCCTGCTCAGCATTAAAATTTTCAGATAAACTGATTAAAAGGCACCATTGCTCAAGCAGTACATTTGTCGTCTCCATTTAAAAAAAACTAAAAAGAAGTTTTTGAACAACTAGCTACTGTTGCACTAAGAAGGCTTCCTTGTTACCTCATAGTAATTTAATCTCTCCCTATAAAAGCTTAACATAAAAATTGCTTTTATCTGAAGCATTGAGTCTCACCTTTCTATCTTTATATCTAAAATTATGATTTAGTATAACAGTATGCATTATAAAATTATACCATTTACTTCAGACATGTCTGAACAGCTAAGTCGTCAAACTATACAAAAATAAAATGTATGAAATCTTACAAAAGGAGGACATTAAGACATTAATAGCTAATCAAAAAATATAATAATAAGTTATACACAGCAGTAAGCTTAAGCAATGTGGTCTACAACAGCTTCCAATTAATAGGACCTCTGAAACACGTCTGAAACAAACATCAGCTAAAATTGGAACATTCTCAAGCACAATAATGTTTCCAATTTATTATCTTTACCACAGTACAAACTTTCACAAATCAAATGTCCATTGTCTGTCAGTCTGTAAACAAAAGCTACTCTCCCCCTTCGGCATTTTAAGAGGGTGAATATTTTCAGTCCTCAGTCAAGTTTCACATCCATCACTTGCATAAGGAATCAAGAGCCTCTTCTCTTGTTAAATTAATTACTTTTTTTTGTGTTTGTTTTCCTTTTTTTTTTTTTTTTTTTCTTTTCTGTCATACAGCCTGCATTGAAGTAAAATCACAGTGAAAGTCCTGGGAAAAACATGATCTTTACAGCAGGACTTGAACCATTCTAATAATAAATGCATCTAACAAAGCTTCCCATAATAAAAGCATGGCATTTCCATTTCCAGAAATCAAGTCAATTAGAAATGCTAAGTTCTACTTAAAAACCCCAAAAGATCTAAAAGTGAAAAGATTCATCTTCTCAGTCAAATACAAGTCTTTCAATTTCACTTGCAGAGAGTTTTACAGTCTGTAAAACAGTAGTGCAATTCAATTAGTTCTACTTCTTTTATTTTTCTTAAAGTCCAGTAGATAAATGTCCTAGCTCTATGGAAAGACAGGAAGATGCTCCAGTAAACAAGAAACTTTGGGAAGCCCAGGAAGGCTTACTAGTCCATTAAAGCTTAGAAGTCCAAAGTGGCTTAAAATGGTTTATGAATAAACTAAAAAAAAAAAAAACACTAAACCAAAAACAAAACAAAAAAAAATAACCCAAAGCAAAATTTTAAAAAAGCAACACTAAAAAAGACAAACTAAAAAAAAAAAAAAAAAAGGAAATAAATAGGCAGAAATTAATGTAAACTGTCTGAACTTTTTAATGATTTCTCATTGACAGCTGGCAGAACCTTTGACAGTACAGTCAGTTAAATATAGTTGACCTCAAGAGCATTCCATTAGGGCATCCAGTCTGGAATGCTCAAATGGAATTACATTCCTAGAGATTTAAAAAATAGAGTTCTTATAACATTACTATAGGTTTCTTCTGTCCACCTCACTTACACTTCTTCTTAAAGAGGCTTTTTATTTTAGATGGCTTTTTGGTTTTTTCACCATTTTGGTACAGGTCCTGTGGGATGCTACTTATCCTAGGGACAGAAGCAGCTTCATGGCTGGGTTTACTATCACTGCTGGCTGAAGAACAGGAAGTGTGTCGAGGCTTTGGGACTGGGATCCCAGTTGAAAGCTGATTCATGCTGCACGACTTCTCCAGGATTCCATTATAAACTTTGCTTGCAGGACTAAAGATCATGCTCTTAGTTTCTGCCATGCCTACACAGTCAGGAGAGCCCCTAGAAATATCTGCAGTTAGAGAAGAGGAGTCTCCTGTAGATGATTCCTCCAGTGAGTATTCTTCCGGGGATACTTTCTGAGGAGAAAGTGTCTGGTACATCTCAAGACTTGCTGGAGGAGACTGCTTCCTTCCAGTGGATGAATTTAAGGAGTCACATTCCGAACCTGTTTCCTGTACTTCCCTGAGTCAAAGCAAAGAGAGGAGAAAACATAATGCAACTACTATTTCCTTCATACAGTTAAAAAGGAAATTTATTTAGAATCAATAACATTAGTCTAAAAGCACCACCCACACTTTTCCTTCATAGTTAATTAAAAAAACCATTGAGTTAAACATTTCAACTTACAACTTGCATTACATCATGTTGTTAACTAAACTTAAGATAATTAATTTGTGTGATCTTGTTTTTGTGGGCAGCAGCATCTGCCCAGAATCAGTCATTTTTATCTCACTTCAAAGAACAAAAACTATCTTTCTGGCACATGAATTCAGAAAAGTTATGAAATGAAAGAAGGAGATTTAAGCCTATCATATACAAAAAGTTTCTTCAGGACAAGTGTCCCTACCTTTCAATAAGCTCATTTGCTCCTTCCAAAAGGAATTTAACCTTTTCCTATGAGGCCATGTAACAAGAGTAGATACACGCTCAACATGCTGTAAGAATTGTGTTACCATCCATCTTCTCTTCGCCCAGTAGCTGACATTGCTTTTGATCCTAGTTTCAGATGTAAAAGCCAGTAACATATTGTAATGGAGAATCAGGGTTAGTTCAGTGCACCCTGGATTGTAACATTACTTAACTGTATATGACATGCTAGCTATTTACATACACATACCAGACAAGAACTCTCTCTCTTCCATGTGTACTATATTAATTTATATTATCCTACAGATTACTTTAATTTTTGGCTTGGTTCAACTTCTACTTCTAAACTGTTAGTCTGAAATAATCCTATCAGAGTTCCAAGTGCTGTTTGCTTATCTCCGTACCATTGTTTATCAGCAGAGAAGTAAATGGCTTCCTCCTCCTCTTCAGTTCGATAAAGAGCTGGGCAGCTCGACACAGAAAGGATGTCAGGGTCAGGGGAGTGCAAAGCATGCTGAGACTGTGGAGATGATGGCACAACATTGCGTCTTGATCGACACAAGCTACTGCTTCTTGCCAGTGTGCTGGGAGGTTTTACAATGGACCCTAAGGCAAAGAAAAAGCAAACCAAAACCCTCCAAGTGACATTGATGTTAACAATGCCTACACTGAAGACTAAATAGCAGGTATCTGCTTCAGCCACAGTGATTCTTAAACAACCTTGACATTGCTTGACTGTTTAGGGGGAAGAAAGACTGGCACCACCTTATACATTCTACAGTAGATGAAGCAGTTAACCAAGATGGAACTGTAGCAGTTTTATGCCTGCCAAATGCTACTCTGACCACGTGCACCAAACCTCTGTCTCACTGTGCTCTCTTGAGAACAAAGAGAAAGATTCTACTGAAACTCCCAACCCCTGATAAACTAAAAATAGCAGTGCTGAAATTAGTATGTTACACAACATCCTGCATTTTACTACTTGTGTGGTGATTTGGAGCTTAAAAGAATATGTAGAAGTTTTGTAATGTAGGTATACCTAACCAAACAGTCAACTAAAATACACTGCACTAGTTGAAAGTTACATCAGACAAGGAAGACCAATTTCATGTATATAACATGATAGAAAAATATATAATTCAACCTAATTTTAAGCTCAAGAATTTCCTATTTGATTACACTTTCTTTTACCAGGCTAGGCTAACTATGAATTTCCGGAAACAAAAATACTAAGAATGGGTGGAGACAGCAACACAAGACTTGACCAGGAAAGTCTCTAACAGGAAATAACAAATTAAAATGTTCCTAATCCAATTTCTCCTTCAAAAGACGATTAGGCAGCAATACTTCTATGGAAATAAATCTACAGACCTGTTTTCAGGTTAGCTGTTATGAGCCTCAGGATTTCTCATACTCCTTCTCAAACTGTCCCACAGAATGCATCACTGCTTATGTAAGACAGACTATACCTTTACTGATGTTTAAAATATTTACCAAAATACCACACAAAAAAAATATCTAATTATTTTTGTAGACAAGGATGTGTAGTCTGACAAAATGCATTTTATTTGTTGAGGTGCCAGTTTTGCAACAGGTAAATTACAGTTTCCTTTCCTGGATTCTCAGAAAAGTTTGAGTTGTCATAACTTTCACACAACAGCAAGTAGCTGCACTACCACCAACATTTAAACTTTGTTTCCCGCCAGGCTGAGCAGAAAAGAAAGGTTTACAAGTCCCAGCACGACAGTTGTCATGTAACGCAAACTTTTGATTTTGCTTTTGATGAACTCCCTACTGACCTGAAAAGCAGGTGTTGCCAGCTCAGAATTAAGCTTGTGTCATTACAAAAATATTCCCAAAAAAGCAAATGTGAACTGAGGTAAGAGGATAAGAATCCCTTTAGGAAATTTTTACTATGTGTCCAGGTAAATCTGATGCCATCCTGCTCACTGGTGTAAAAAAGAACAAGATTGCACCCTCAGTGAATTTTGAGAGAAGTTACAAGCATTTTGGTTCATTGTAGGTGTATAGACACAGGATTATGAAGGATTCAGCTATGACAGTTTAACATCTAGAATTTTGTAGTACAAATGAAACTCACTAAATCAAGGAATCAGCTGAATCCTAATCAGTCAATGGAAAAGTAGAAGTTTCACTATCACATTCCTATTACGACTTCATATCAGTCTCATACACCTATTTCTTTATCCCCTTTTCAGCTCAGGATTGATTAAGCAGATCAATTACTTCACCCCATTTTAGCCTATCATCTCAAATTGCTGCAGCACAAAGAAGCCTGTCTGGCAGACTTCAGATTTTGTCAATCTTAAGAGATCAAAGGATTCTGGGGTGAGGTAACATCCCAGACAGTTCAGTTTAGGTTCAGACACTGAAACAGTCTTGCTCATAACTGACCTGTCTGCACGCTGCACCTTGCCTGAAGCCTCACGAGTGAGACAAGCTGTTTTGCTCCTGTCCTTCCCTCATGTGTATTTACCATTTTTGTCTAAAGGATGGGAATAATTTAGCAGTTTCCAAACTAACCTACAATAATTTGACTCCTGAACTGGTTTCAACAACTAATCATTTAGCATATTTTCCCTCTCTTTCCCCACTCCCAAGTGTTTCCAGTTTGTTTTTACTGAGTAGAAACTTTAAAAGCTGGTAAATTAAGGAGAAGCTACTTCCTTCATGTGATCGCTTTAACAAAATCAGGCTCTTATGCCTTACCAAAATCCAGAAAAACACATGTAAAGTTTTTGTAATTTTACTAAGACTCAGGTAACTTTCATCACTGAGACAACATCCATTACATAAATACTTCCAAATGAACAGAACATTAGCAAAAAAAGAAACTATAATTGCAAAAGCATACAGTAAAGTTACAACTAACTGTACAGTCCTTCTCTAACTGTAGTTCCTCTGAACTAACTGCATTTTGCTCTTTGGCTTCACCTCTATGCAAGATCTGAATGAGAAGAGTGACTAAACAAGTCACAAGCCTGAAGTCTTGCATAGACATTTAAGAGTTTTGTCATTTTAGACGATCTGGAAAGTCATGATAATAAATGGAGCTCTTCAGTATCTCCACACAGACTTAGAAGTTTAACTCTAGGCATCCACAATTTACTGGGGCATCCAAGAAATTTGTTACTAAGGTTTAAATCAAAGCCTTCACGGTGAAGACAACTAGAGAGACAGTATTCTTTAAACGTGATCAGAACTTGCAGTAAGTAGTGTTGTAAGAGGACTAACAAACTTTTCAATGTGGCATGCAGAAAAAAGGTTGACACATTCAGAAGAAAAACATGTGCCCAAGACACACCAAACAAGCCAGCAAGTGGCAACTATCCTATACAGTTCTAATTTATTCTGAGAATCCCTGAAAGAAAAACGTACACATATGACAAAGTTTTCTTCCCTACTCATTCCTCAGCTTGATATTACTGGTTTGAATAGCTACATGGGAGCTCATTTTTTTATTTGCCTCTAGAGTCCAGTTAATCACGACTTCCATGAAACAAGCCCTTGAATTGACGCAATGACTCAAGATACAAGGGTGGTCTGAATGCCCAGTGTATATCTTTGGATCATAGTTTAACCAAAGCTGGATTTCCCTCCCTCCGGCAGTTGGCCTCTCTGCCTCATACTCAAACAACTTGCTGTATCCAAACACAAACATTCTTTCTGAAAGCTTCCCTTGAACAACAGGATTTTGTTCCAGCCACTAAAGGATGTTTGAAAAGCTATGTAGCATGCAGCCTCTCGGAGGGTGTGGTCTTCCTAGCACCTCAAGGGACCCTAGACTAACTCCATCCCTTCCACCTTAAAGAATAAGTGCGCTAACAGAAATTCAGCATTGCTCATTATAAATTTTTGTCTAAGTGGCAATCCGAGCATGATAAGCAGATTTTCAAAACCTTAGCTGGATTTGTCCCCCACTTCCCTCCCCCCCGCCCCAAAAGTGAATAAAGGCTTTTTCTTCATATTGCAAAACCTGGTTTTCACTTCAAGCAAGTTGCAAAAGATGCATCTGAAATACTAGATAGAATTTTGGTCATTTTGACTTTGATCCAATCCTGTTTGATTACAGCACTCTTCTCCCACCCGACTTTAAAATCCCACACCTCCACAACCTTTCCCTGTCTTTCTACTGAGCTCACTACTTACCATGAAACTGTGAAACTATTGGAGGAGTATCTTCATCTAGGTCATCAACTCCCCCTGCAATTGGGTAAGGAGGAATGGAAACTCGAGGCATGACTACCCAGCTGTGATCAGAGTAGAGAGAGGATGTCAAGCTTGGTAGCCCAGAATTGTGTGCTATTTGAAAACCACAAATCTTCTCAATCTGTTGCCATCGATAAAGACGCTCTCGCAAACATGTCGTCAACTCAGAGAGTGCTTTCCTGAAGAAAAGCACACATTAAAATTACATACACTGTTCTACATGATAAAACAAACCAACACAATTGCAGTCATTCTAGCATACCAGAAGATCCATTAGGATTGTCCAAATATTCACACTTTAATATCTTTTAAACAGTTTTACTTAAAAGTGCAAAACCAGTAAGACACTAAATTCCATAACTCTCAAAAAATTTCATTGTTCTAGGAATTAAAAAAAAAAAACATAAAAGAATATCCATCCTGGTAAGTAACCTTACTTTGCTTCAAGGATTTTATGGTCCACTTCATCCAGGGAAGAGCTGTGTGCAACATGTAATGTTCCAAATACAGTGCTTCTCTTCTTTTTTATCTTTTCTGCCTAAAAAGCAAGATAAAATGAAACGCACATGACTTGAAGTTATATACTTAACACAGTTGACAAAATATTAGTAATATTTACAGGTAGCAAAAAACAACTCAGAGGAGAAAAAAAATATCCAAACACGTATGTGAATAATTTGTATTTACTATTTTATGTATCTAGCAACAGATCTGAACAGTCTTTAAGTAGTTGAAGAGTAAGAGTTAGTACCTCATCTTTGGCGATTGCCAGTTGCATTTCTGCATGCTGTCTTTTGATATTGTAATACTGTACTTCAACTTCATGTGTTAACTGAAGCCACTTCTGCAAAGCTTCAGGAACAGACCAATTACTTCTCAGCTCAAACTCCTTCTCAGCCTTTTTTAAAGCCATACGAACCTAGCAATCAAAAAGAGATAACAGCGTCACCAAGAGCATCATTAGAACTGACAGCAGAAGAAAGTGAAATATAAGCACCTTTATATCCCACAGCAACATACTAAGGCTTTACAGAGTTTTGGTGTGTGCCAATTACTGTCAGGAAGGCAGGTCAGGCATTTCTGAAATACAGCATATGAATTTCCATACACTACATTATACTTGGACTTTTTTCCCTTATGATATATACTCCCTAACTTGAAGCTTAAATATTTTTGTAAGACAGCATTTTTATTTAGTACAATAAATCCAATCTACTGCTACTCAGAAGAATGAGACAAAACTACTGTCATCTGATAAGAGGACAGAAAAAAAGCTTTTGTATACATTGTGTTCCTTGAATCCAACAACATTATAATAAGTTAATATTCAAAGAATATGTCTTTTTATAGTTTCAGGATTATTTAACCAGATAATGGCATGATTGACAGATAATCATTAAGTGGTCTTAGAATTTTTCCCTTAAAATCTAGCATTAGAGAAATGCTGCTTTGAACACTCCCAAGGATCTATTAAAACCAGGACCAATTTAAAGTCAACACTAAAATTATAAACATTTTGGAGATAAGATACCTGTACTAGCTCTTCCTCTGCATATTTGAGCCTGCTAAGCTCACATTCAGCTCCCTCCCTCAACTCCCTTAGGCGATGAGCTTCCCGTTTTGCATCATTGATCTCATCCATCATTTTGCGCTCCAGATTTTGCTTTTCCACAGCAACATTTCTATTCTCTTCTTGCGCCTTCTCAAGCCTTTACAATTGAACAAAAAACATGAGAAAATACACAGCATGTTTCTTAAAAGTTGCAGTGCTCAGGAGAAGAAAGTGTGTCCCAAAAAAGGGCAGGAGGCAACGGGCACAAACCAAAACACAAGAGGTTCCATCTGAACATCAAGAAACACTTTTTCCACCATGAGGGTGACTAAGCACTGGCACAGGTTGCCCAGGGACCTGGGAGAGTTTCCATCCTGGGACATATTCAGAAGCTGCCTGGACATGGTCCTGGGCAAACTGTTCTAGATGATCCTGCTTGAGCAGGTGTGGCTGGGCAAGATGACCTCCAGACGTCCCTTCCAACCTCAACCATTCTGTGATAATAAAGACGGTGCAAACTTCATGAACCAACAGTAATTACATCACACAATGTGAGGTCCACATCAGAAAATATGCAAACTTTCAGGTGAGCCTTCATTAAAGTTGTAATAAGATTATAAAATACAAGACTTTATAGACGATTGAGTTACAGGTGCACCAGATATGACTATCAACTCACACTGCTAAATAAGCAATAGAAAGTAATCAGTCCAGGTATGTTTCGACCTTAAGAGCTCAAAAACAGAAGAAATGTTCTCATTTCCTTATATGTAAGTATTCCAAAGTAAACTGTAATGACATGAAAATAACAGTACATATTTCTAAATCTGTAGGTAAAAAAGATTGAACCTCTCTTCTCTACCTTCATCCCCAAGTTCATATTGCCTGCCAAAATACCCAGAAGCAACTTCTACCCAAAAAATCCATTGTCACTGAAATCACAATTTCCATGCAAAATGAAGATGAACAAAACCCAAAGGCAAATAATTTACAACTGCAAAGGATCCGTAATTATACTAAACCTCAAAACAAAAATACAACTAAACATTATCTTTTTTAGTTTTTATACCTTTCCTGCAAGTCAAGAAGACTTTGCTCTGCTGTTTGGAGACTTTCTAAGTCCTTCATCATTTTTGTGATATGTTCTCTTGAGGTTCTGTTCTGTGTATATGCAAACCAGCAGCCTCCAAAACCAATAACTATAGAAACTGTTAATACAAAATCCTTCATCCAGTTGTGAGGGGGACCTGTACGGAGAATAACATGATCATTAACTAGTTCACTGATGCAGAAAACAGATTATGGACTTTTCTTTTTCTTCCTGACAGCCTAAAAGGTGGCAGAACCTGATGCTAAACAGAATTTCAGCTTATTTATTTCAAACCATCTCCAACAACCACCTTTGAACATTTCAAATGGATTCCAGAGCATTTTCCACACAACATACACAACTCTGCTCTTATACAATCTACATATTTTATACCAAAACATACATTAGATTGAGGAAAGCTCACTAAATTTTTACAGTACAAACTCTGACCTTTGTCCTGAGCCCAGCATCTTGATAACCTCCTTTAATTCACTGCCCAGTTCCACATCACATGCCAAGCAATCCATCAGTACATCCACAAAATAGATAAACTGTCCTACCTACAGTATCGAGTATCACTGAAGTATTTTCTGTTGAATTCTTAGAAATAAGAGATATGAAAAAACTCCAAAAAGTTACTAACGTGTGAGAGGTCCAAATAAAACAACATCCAAGGCTTTGAGCTGAAGCTTCTGTCTATGGCTCCGGTCAATTATTTTCAAGTGAGAGATCATGAAAGCATGTTCATTTACTGCTATCCTGTTAAGAACAAAACAAAATGTTACCTATTCCACAAACTATATTCAAAATCAGTCTATGGAAAGAAATACATAGCATTTCCTACAATTAGACAGACTTAATTATGCAATTAATGCAAGAGTGAGAGATAAAATACAATGACAAGAGGGCTATAAAAAAGTATATCAGCATGTGACAAAGGAAAAACACCAAACATTTCCTATTCTTTTCTTTCTGGAATAATCATAAAACAAATCCATTTGGCATAGTTAAAGGTAATGGTATATTTGCAGACTTCTGACATTAACTCTGAAATACATGTAATACTCAAATTTAGCAGTTATACTCAAGAAAAGGTGTCCGCATATAGTTTTCGATGTATATCCACACAATAGATTGGAAGTTGTTCAAAAGAAAGTTCAGTACCATATAGAATTATATGATCATCAATAAAAGCTTCAAAATCAAGAAACAAAATTAAGATGAAAGGAGTGCCAAGAAGCATTTATATTTTGAAATATTTCATCAGAAAAAAAATGCATCCAGCTCTTTAAAACTGCAAGGATGCTTCTCTTCCCTTGCATTTGACCATATCTTGTTAAGACTAAAGCAGCAACCTACAGGGAATAATCTGAAAGTAATCCAGAAGAAAAATTCACCTGGGAAGTGTTGTTCCATTGACATTACTGTCTCTAAAATTCTTTTCATATTGGGGCAGTTCAACAAATTCTGACAGCCACTGAAGAGTGTCCTCTTGAGTCCAGTTATGAACTGGAAGAAAAAGTCCATTTGATTATGGTTTGTTTTTTTTTTTAAATCAATAGCAAGACATAGAAGACAAGCAGCAGAAAAGCAGATTACAGTGAACAAGAGGGTTTAGCCAAATATAATGGCAGAAAAATTAGCATTAACATTCACCGAGGTGTTTCTGGCATTTTGCCTATTTCATTATATGCTTCTCAGAGGAAACTTAGAAACAAACAAGCATGGAGAGAATAGAAACACTTCTTTATTAAAAATTCCACAGAATAATTTAGTGTTTTTCTATAGTTTAAATCTTGTGACTTTTATCTACTTAAACTGATCTCAGCCTCAATCCTTTTGTCCTTGTCATCAGGTGCTGTTGCCATTTAAGGCAATGTACCACGATCTTTCCCAGGATGATGGCTTAAGAACTTGTTTTCACAAGAATCTTCATAGAGGCTCATACCTACTAACCACAAAATGGGAGCAGAGAAGACATGAAAAGAGGAGATTGAAAGAAAATGCTGAAAGACAGCAGAAATTTAACAGGAAAACAATTAAATCTTTCTCAAATATGCCCAAAACAACTATATTACATGCAATAATATTCCCACTAGGAAAAATTATTTGAATGCATACAGAATAATTAAAAGTTTTCGTGTATAAAAGCAACAGTCTACATAACCTTCCAAAGCTACAGATGCTCTAAGAAAATCAGGAAATACTACCAATAGATTCTACCAAAACAAAAACAAACGAAAAATCAACAACAAAAAACCCCACATTTCTGACTCTGACAGGCCAGCTGCTACAGCTTACAGCTTCACACTGACAAAATTGAAGGGAAATTGTTCTCTCCATTTATGAAGTCTGCAAAAGCTTGTCTGCACACGAAAGAAACTGACAGCCTCCTACTGGACAGACATATCTTTGCACGAACAATTATTTTTTTATTTTTTAACATTTCTTTATCTGAAACTACTTGCATATTACAATGTCGGGCAGAGATTTCTTCAGAAACCTTATCACAAGGACACATTCCCAGTGGTGAATTTTGACAACGATCCTTTAGAAAGAGCTGCTGAAAGCTTGACAGGTAAGCTGCAGGCAATGAAAATGTTTATGAGTTCAAATTCATATTTCAGTTTGCACTGAAACGGAAATAATGATTTATAGGTCTCTCGTCTACACCAGCATAGCTGAAAAGTAAGCTTAAACATTTCAGATTTTCATCATTCCAGATAACTGGAGATAGAACACATTTCACACACACTTACAGCTTTCAAAAATCAACTTGCAGTGCAAACCCCTTGTATTCTATCCATATGAACGGCTACACCTCCTTCCCAACATGCTGTCCCATTTCTTCCTCTGCTTTTTCAATCACAAACTGTTTTCCATGTGTTAGTTTTGTAATATTACTCTAAGCTTTTATGTGAAATGTCTGGGCTCTATTTGTAAACAGATCACTTTCAAATTACAGAGATAATTAACTGTTTTGTGAATAATAAATGACCAGATTTACAAGCCATTCTAAGCATCTCAAAAGGCTGGCAAGATCATCTAGAAAAATAGCACCTTAACTGCATTCCAGAAATATGTTCATAAACCGATCCAAAGCAAAAGCACTGTTTTGATGTGACATAGGAAAAAAATCACTTAAAATAGTTACTACAAACTACAGACTTTACCACTGACAGTACAGAACATTCAATTTCAGAAGCCACACAATTCACTGAGTTTATAAATTGAAGCGGAGGAAAAAGAGAAAAAAGAATATTGAGAAATTGAGCTCCACTGCTGAAAGTATTTTCTAGTCAGTCTGTCAAAATGTACATAAATTTGTGCTTTTTTATAATTCAGTAGTAATTTTAAACATATTATCATGTAAGAAATGAGGTACATACTGAAGTTGTATACAGTAGAGTTAATCACATCTGTTCTACTGCTTAGATGTGATGTTTCCTTCATAGAATATCAAGGAAATGTCCCCAAACAAACCAGCTGTATTTAGGAAAAAACACTTTGTTATTCATTATCTATCACTGTATCAGATACCTCAATTAGTGCAGAAACTGTGAAGAGAAGTATATTTGTGTATAGTATAGTATAATATATATACATATATTCATATTTGGTATACAGGCTCAGTATTGGGGCCAGTTCTGTATAATATCTTTATCAATGATCTCGACAAGGGGATCAAGAGCACCCTCAGTAACTTTGGAGACAACACCAAGTCAGTCAGGAGTGTTGATCTGCCTGAGGGCAGGAAGGCTCTATAGAGGGATCTGGACAGGCTGGACTGATGGGCTGAGGCCAATTGTATGAGGTTCAATAAAGCCAAGTGCCGGGTCCTGCACTTGGGTCACAACAACCCCCTGCAACGCTACAGGCTCGGGGGAGAGTGGCTGGAAAGCTGCCTGGTGGAAAAGGACCTGGGGGTATTGGTCAACAGTCAGCTTGAACATGAGCCGGCAGTGTGCCCAGGTGGCCAAGAAGGCCAACGGCATCCTGGCTTGTATCAGAAATAGCGTGGCCAGCAGGACTAGGGCAGGGATCCCTC
>NW_010108670.1:257-29631 GCF_000699245.1 Pterocles gutturalis | reverse complement strand
GGTGAGGCCGCACCTCAAATACTGGGTTCAGCTTTGGGCCCCTCATGACAAGAAAGACATTGAGGTGCTGGAGCACGTCCAAAGAAGGGCAACGAAGCTGGTGAAGGGTCTGGAGCACAAGTCTTACGAGCAGCAGCTGAGGGAACTGGGACTGTTCAGTCTGGAGGAAAGGAGGCTGAGGAGAGACCTTATCGCTCTCTGCAACTGTGAGAAAGGAGGTTGTAGCCAGGTGGATGTCGGTCTCTTTTCCCAAGTAATAAGTGATAGGATGAGAAGAAATGGCCTCAAGTTGCACCAGGAAAAATTTCTTCACTGAAAGGGTTGTCGAGTATTGGATCAGGCTGCCCAGGGAAGTGGTTGAGTCATCATCCCTGGAGGTATTTAACAGATGTGTAGATGCGGCGCTTAGGGGCATGGCAGTGTTGGTTTACAGTTGGACTCAATAATCTTAAAGGTCTTTTCCAACATAAATGATTCTATGTTGTGTACTTTTAAATGACCCCTCATCATTTAAGCTAAGCATAAACAATACAGACAGTCAACTCTTATTCTGTGATTTCACAGTCTGAATCTCTGCCTATGCACATATTTCACATGAAATTTACATTTACTATGTAAACTAATTCTGCATTAGTGGAATTCCAGTGTCAGTGCCTAGAAATCCCCAATTTTTCCAGGTGGAACTTGTCCCTAAACTGCCCTGTCCTCCCTTTCCTACAGCACCAAAGTTGAGCCCTAGGAGACTTATTTATATCAGCAAAAATGTTCAGACTGTTTCTTTTTGTTAATATCTTCTATATGCTATATATTGGTAAAAAGTATTGCTTTACTTGTCTCCAGTAAGACCTTATGACCAACATATATGTTTATCCTACAACAGCACACAGTACTGAGAAGCAAACTGGCCTTTCTTCAGCAGAAGCGGTTATAGCCTACTGAAACATGACAAGACAAGTGATACACACCAGGGGTACTGAAAGTCAAGCAGGCCAGCCAAAATTAATCTTGATCAGCTTTGCCAATTAGAATGTGCCAGCTCCTACTAATGAGCTGAGGTTGTAACTTTTCCTTAGTTTAAACACACAGTGGAGTAGGAACTGACAATTACTTTAAGTTAAATGCATATAGCATTGAAGAGTAACCATAATATCCTTTCCTCTCACACCTGTTTTCAGGTATCTTGAGAGAGAGGATGTCAGCAACGTGCCTTGGGCAGGCAGGTGTAGAAAGAAGAGTTTACAGCCCAGTGCAGCCCTCACTCTCTAGACTTGCATCAGCTGTTCTGTTTCACATCACAAGTTCGTTGTTTTCTGGTTTTTTTCACTTTTCTTTTAAACTGTTACAATAACATGTCTGAAGGTGAAGACATCAAAATTAGCTTCGAACTGGCTCTATATGAAAGCTGCTCCTTGCTAACCCATGCTAATGGCTGATTAGAAGATCAGGCTATATATAATTTTTTTCATGTTAAATTTATCATGCAGCACAGTGCTTCAGGGCAGGGAGGTGTGAAGTAAAACAACATTACAGTATCAGCCCCAGTACTCCTATGGGTCTCCTACTCCTTTCAGAAAACAAATTACATTCAGTAAGAGTATTTCATGGCAACAAATGAATGACAGCCATATACTAGGCTTAAAGTTGAGAACAGGCTGACTAGGCAATATAGAAAAGCACAAGATTGTTCTGTATCAAGCACATGGAAGGATTTAAAAGTTAGTTTTGTTTTAGCAGGGCCTTCAGCAGCAACATCAGCGTGAAATATGCTGCCACCAGTTGTTCTTTAAATAGCATGAAAAAAGGAAAAGAAGAGAAGAGAAGAGAAGAGAAGAGAAGAGAAGAGAAGAGGAGTGATCTTGACTATCTTTTCAACAGTTTAACAATACAACTCTTATTTCCTCTTACACAGAAGGACCAGTCTGCAGTACTGTCTGGTCCTGCCTGGAACAGCACAAAGCATTATGTAACTCATCCTGAGCCAAGCCCTGCTTGCATGCATTTCCAGTCTCTGAATATTTAAAACCTCGACAGCAAACAATTAAGAAAGTGCAAGGCAACCATAACACCTTTGTGGTATGCAGTTTAGTCTCTATTGCTGCAAGAACACCCGTGCAACACTACCCCAGAATAAAACAGATGATCACACACACAAAATAAAGCTAGACTTTAGGTCACCTTCTGCCTATGACAGAGAACGAAAAAGAGTTAAAGGAAAAAAATACAAAAAAGCTTCTGCCCTGCTCTGTGTGTGTATTATAGGGCAGTCTACAGACATACTATCCATGAAAGCTCAAATATGCCCTAATGGTAAATAAAACCTACTTGTTTTAAGGCAGTTTGTAAAAACTAGGTTTTAGTAGAACCCAGATTAGTCTGACAATAGTAAATAATTCATGAACTCCAGGTTTGACCACTACAGTTTTACTTTGCTACAAAAATCAGTTCCCAAGAAACAATGCTACATCACCAAGACTGCAACACCCTACCTATTCACCAAGACAGGTCAGAGAACTACCCAGCTGAAGGTCCCTGCACTGATCTTACAGACTCCTTTATGTTTGAGACTAAATACCTACACATCTCTCTTCAGACAGCAAATTCTTATGATCTTAGCCCATTAGAGGGGCAAAAAAAGAGAAGGCAGACACCCTTGAGACACAAAGATAATTGTACAAAGACTGGTATTCAAGACATCAAAACAAATGTTCACCTGTAACCTTTGCTGCACTCACAACTACCACCTCCTCAAGGCCCTTGTAGAAAAAATACTGAAGATGCACCCTTGATTTTAACTCAACAATAACTACTAAGCTTCCTACCTTAGAATACCTAAAAGGCTCTGTATATGTATAAATACCGCTTAGTTAGAAAGAAAAGGAGATAGTCAAAGCAAATACCATACAACAAACATATACTGGCATATACATTTAAAGAACACATACAGAATAACAAAAGTCAGAGGACTTTCAGAAAGCAGTGTTTTCTATAATTTAAACAGCTATGCTAGTTCCTAGCCATTCCTCTAAACAGAGTTCTCTCTGTAGAATTAGATTATGAGATTAAAAAAAATATAAGTGATCACAAAAAGCATAATTAGCATCAACCAAAATAAATTGACAGTCTTGTTTTGTACTAAAAGACCACCAAAACTATGTGGCAACACAGCAACAATAGGCTAGATATTGATTTAAGCTATTTAAGAAATCCTTCTCAAACAATCCTACCCCGCATAATCTAAACAGCAATAGATCCAAAGACACTTCTGCATAAGCACTAACGGGCACTGTCAAGGGCACTATTTAGAGCTTGTAATTCTCACACAGATACCTCAGACTACCTAACAAAGTCTAAAATTACTGATACCTTCCACCCTCTTGTTAAATGCTGTCAAATTGCATTAAACTGGCACTATAAACTAGCATCATGTAAGAAACAAATAAATTAAAATTCCTAAAACATCTAGACAGGAACAGCAGCATTTTCCATGTTTCCTAATATTAAAGTAGTTTATTGTTTGAGAGGCTCCATGCTTTCTAACAGTCACCAGACCGCTGTTAGCACTGCTTGGGAGTCTCATCCTAAGGGCTGCCCTGTGGTGCAACTTCAGTTTCTTCAATAGGATGAACAGTAAAGCCATTATAAGCAGACACAATAAGACCAGACATTTCTCTCAAAATCTTTTGAGTCTTACACACAATGATCACTACATTCAAGAAACCTGAAACTAGAACAAAGATACACACAATAGTCAAATTAGATACTTCCGTACCACTATAGCATAAATTTTTGAAGAGTTACTCATATGTTAGACAAACAATTGTAGGGAGATAATTTTCTCTGAAAATTTAGTTGCAATATTTTCACCGAACAAGATTTTTACTGAATAAGCATTTACAGAATATTTGAAGAGATGAGGCTAAAAATCACCAGTTAAAACATGGATATTTACTACACAAACAGTTAACCAATGTATTAACCTCAGATTGTCCACATCAGGAGAATGAACCAATGGTGTATTCCCAGCTTCATTACTCTTCTGTTCCTACTTTTAGTTGTTTGACTAATACCAACTTTGAGATCTCTATATGTTTACCATTAACACAACATCTTCTGAATGGTGAGGGGAAAAAAAGTTAAATATTTCTCCTAATAACTGTAACATTCCAGACCTCTAGAAATTTATCTTTTAAATCACTACATCCTATTTGCAATGAACACCGTACTGCTCATTAAGTACTGTCTTTTGATATTTGTCTCAACTTACTTATTTCATTCAAATCAAAGTGGGGGAGGGATGGTGGTGTTGGCTTGTCCATCCATTTTCCTGTATCCCAAGCTTAAAAAGATTTTCCAAAATGCTTTGGACTAAAAATTCTAGTTCTTCATAGCCCAAAGAAAGTTTACATCAACGTGGAAGCACATTGGACTTTCCACTTAATACAATGTATAATAAACGTCTAAAAAAGGCTTGACAGCAGTCCTTAGGGCTATACTAAATTAAATACATGCTTATCTGGAATCCAGTGCTTGCAACAGTCACCTTTATAAATTACAACCTCATATTGATGAGCGTGTAAGGTACCTCAGTTTACTTACAATACACCCAGCACATCAAGAGGAAATTAACACCAGCTCGACAGAATTAATTTTTAGTCAGGTTTATGTATGCCTATAAACAACAGTACCAAAACTGATTCACAAAGAAGCTTTAAAGGTGGTCATCCATTTACTACTCTAAATGACTCGGTGAAAAAATTGTTGAATTATGTCTATTTCAATAATCACCACCATTTTTAGCTACTCTTCTTTACCTACCTTCAGATGTTTTCCAGCGTTTCCACAGATCCTCAATGGTGATATGTTTGTCTTCTCTGTGCAGGTGACTATGTTTATTAGAGGCATCCTTATACTGCATATCTTCCCTTAGAAACTGAAGACAAAGGAAAACATCATCTTAAACACCAAAACAGCAATTTCTAAACAGAAACTACAAGGAAATCGGGCAGAGGAGAATCTTTACTATCTTGTCCACATGCAAGCAGCATGCAATTCATGTAAGTTGACTATATCAAACACTCAGAAAGCAAGTTAAACCCTCCTGCAGGATTTGATTTTCACAATGATTAAATCCTAGAAAAACTGAAGGTGCAGTTGGTAGTATAGTAGCTTTAACATTATTAGTATGCCTTAGATTTACAGTGATTACAAGAATACACCACACAAGTCATACTGTTTACCTCTCTATTCTGAACTCATTTAACCAACTTCACCTACATGAAGATAAGACCATCTAAGATTTGAAAAAGTGCCAGTCCTTTATGGATGAGTAAGACCTGAATCCTGCTATACCAGTTAAATGCAACTGCTTGAGGGATGTGAGAAAGGTGTTAACTAAGTATTACTAAAGTATTTTGATTAGACAACAACAAATTTATTTCTATTTCATCAAATTAAAAAAACAGAAGTAATCTTAAGGCCAATTTTCTTCTTACTAATCATTCTTCAGTGGTTACACTCCATGCACAGAAGTATTCCACAAAGTTGTTTCATTCACAGTAATTAACAGGAATCCTACGTCAAAACACCATGCTTTTTCTTTTAGTAAACATAATAAAAAGGAAGATCCTGCAATCACATCATATATTGCAGTGTTGCATCAGTATTTCACAAATCCCTACAAGCAGCTTCTACAAATACATACAAGAAAAAAAAGCATTGAACTGTAAAATCCATTTTACTTTTATTTCACAGAGGCCAAGAAAAATTGGAAAACTGGTTAGCAAACTGCCTGCCATTAATAATGGAGACCTTGCATAAGTATCAGTCCTTAAAAGCACAGCATGAGCAGCCACTATGGGTGGAGACCTTAGTATTAGTACCAGAAAACTAACATGACAGCTAAGTAATCCTCCACAGCAGACTGCTTGTTTTCTTCAGTTCCTGAAGGATAAGCTGCTCAGACAAAAACAGCTATAGATAGTATGACAACTAACTCAGAAGACAGCTTTTTAGGTGGTTGGTTACATGTCATCACCACTTCAAGCAGAGGTGAGGAAGAAGGCCAAGCTAGCAATGCACTGCAGAAGACTCCGCTTCTTAAATTTTAGTCCTAGTAATAATTTATCTGCAGAGCTTCCTGCATAGGCCCCATTTCTAGCAAATCTAGAGATGATGTAATTCAAGAAACTGCAGGAGAGAGTGAAAAGTAGTCAAGGTCAAAACCTACTATTAACTCTTAATAAAAAAAGACCGTGTACAATAGCAGAAATATGCAAGAAAAGACTAACACTTATAAATTTCCCCTTATTAAAAACTTCATTCTTACTAGGAAGTAAGGGAGTCTAAAAATATGGAAAAGGGATTCAAGTTTCTCCTCTACCTGCTAGACTTGGGATAAAGTACTAGTGGTCTTCCCTAATTTAATCATAAACCCATACATGTCTTTTGGTTCCAAATACAGATTGGATCACACAAACCCTCTCTCATTCATCTACTACTTCAAAACTCTTTGGATTGTCAGACATTAGCTATCTAAAGCCTTCCTGATTCCCCAAGCTGTTCCATTTAGCCCATACAAACTGCATGAGCATTTTTAACTAATCTTCCCTGTGTATATGAGAAAGGCATAAATACAGATATCTATAGGCGTACATACATATACATGAGAAATATAAGAGAAATTTATGAAATAAAATTTTTTATTCTATATTATAATAGAATATAAATATATGAGAATAATTGAAAATAGCAGCCTGTTGGGGCAGAGGCAATTACAGAGCTTCTAAAACACCATGGACCAGCAACTGTAAAAAGGTACAACAGGCACAGAAAACGACAGATTGCTGGAACTAAATGCAAATGTAAAAATATCTGCCACATAACCTCTGTTGCATATTCCACTGTCCAAGTGTTAACTCTGAGTATTTCCACAACTACCAGGTAGCTGGCAATTTCCATAGCTAACATGCAGCATGCAATCAAAGGCGGATTATTTTATTCATTCCTACTCCATGTTTATTAAATAATAAACTGAAGGAACCAAACAATAAGAAAACAAAAAAAATCTTCTTATCCACTAATGTCTCTAAACCCTTCCAGATTAAAATACAGTCTCACAGTTGGAGCACCAGGAAAGAACTGGTTTTCCCACCTCAACTTTTCCCTTCAGACTGCAACTACCTGCCATCAACTATCATCCCCAAGGTGTCTTTTGGGAACTTGTGAAAAACGTACTAAAAACACAGAAAAAAATATACAACAGGTTTCTTCTGGTAAAGACTATCTCCTTTCTTATGGGTTTAAGGTACACATTAACACTCACTATTCAGCTTTCTAGTGACTGGTAATAAACTGCCCTTGGAGACTTCAAATGTCAGGTGTGGACATTTGTTTTAAAAACAAACACTGTAGGCCGATCAAGTTTCTGAAGAGGAACAGAATGGAATATACGCTGTATGTAAAGTTTTCAGCAAATTTTGTATCTCCTCAGCCAAAACTCACACCTCAGATCAGTTTTGTTCATAAGAAATAAACTTGGTTCCATCTTTACTGCTAGTTGTCATCAAAGGTTGTAAAATACTATAGGATGACAATGTCTGAACAGTTACAGGTGCTGTCAAGGCAAATCTGAATTGCTGTTAACAATACTCCATACAGAGTTAGCAATAAAGCAGAGAAGGAAGACGCTAATTGATAAACAGAAAAGGTTTGAGGTGTTACATCTCACCCCAAGGCACTAAAAGGTACTAAAAGAAAGTGTTCTGATTTTAAAAATGGGATGGACATAGGTAAACCTGGCACCCAGATAAGCAGTGCTAACAACACTTTATGGAAAACTTGCAGCATTTCCTGTCATTCTGCTGCAGAGCCCGCAGAGGGAGCAAGAGATAATTTATTAATTCATGCTCTCAACACACCGCTGGAACACAACCAGCTATGCTAACAAGCTGAGGAGTTAAAATTATTTCAAATTTCATCACACATATGTAAAACAAACCCAAGTTCGAAGCACAAGATTTGCAAGGAGAAGAGGACGACAGTTGAAAAGATCTCGTTTATACTGAGAGACTGTTTAGAGTATTTGACCAAGTCCTTTTTTTAAAAGGGACTTCCAACACACAAACTTGTAAGCATTTTACATTCAGTAATGAGCACACAGTTACTCCTCAGAGGGAGAGATTATGCATTTATGGGAATTTCCTCAAGAAAAGAAAAGAGCCTCTCTTCTGTTCAATCCTACCCATGTTGCTCCCAGATCCTGTGAATAACCATGATGACTTCCTCAACAAGGCTCTCTAACACTGGATGGTCACAATGGCAAAGTTACAGCGTGCATAGCTAGAACGAGGCAGTCATGTTTCAAAGAATGAATGCATTTACTAATGAAGAGGTATATGATATCAAACATCTTTCTTTTGTTTAAAAGATCTTTGTCTCAAAATTGTCCGAAGATGGAAGTTCTCCTTCAAGAAAATGAATTCAGTCCTAAACTGAAGAAAGCCATAAAAACAGAACAACTCTAGTAAAAAGAGAGGATTTTTCTTTTCCTTGTCATGGCAGCTAATGTCTCTTCTGTTGCCCTGGTCATTAAATATACAAAGAAAAGGTTAGAAAAATAACTCTAAACAGGGAGGTTAAAAGAATAACCTCTAACAAAAAACATCTAAGCATTATCTTAGCCAACATAACTACTCGAGAGGGAGAAAGCCTTTTAAAACTACAAAGTTGAAACCAAGAGAACAGCAGATAAATTACCTAAAAACTGTGGGAAACAAAAAAAATCATTTGTCAAAGTAGTTACTGTAAAAACAAGTAGAATGTAAAAAAACACCATACCTAGACTCCAAATTGGAGTTTTGATCCAAAAAATACCGTAACAACTGTGCCTCTGCATAAATTCAAATCCCAAAGCCCATTTTTGTTCAGCAGTGTAATAGGTGGAAAGAAAACTTTCTCCTCCCTGGAGGGGACAGGACTTGTGGAGCCCCAGAAAAGAGTTACAAGGTCAAATACACCACCACCTTCCTTCCTCCTCAGAAAGATTCTAGTATCATAACATTGACCAAAATCCAGTCAACTTATAACCAAAAACTAACCTGAAGCAAGAGCCACAAAAAAAAAAAAAAAAAAAAAAAAAAAGACACCCCAAAATCTAATGCCAGTTTGACATGAGGACAGCACTTACAAGCTAAAGCCACATGCAACAATACAAAAAACTAAAATACATTAAAATATGGAAGTTGCAAGAGATGCTTCCTCCTTGAGGAGCAAATGAACAATTGGATACTTATTGGATACTTTTGCAAACACCAGTGGAAAAGTAAAATTAACCACACTCACTAACTGCAGAAGGAAGTATTCATGTGCTATGTTTATATTATGATCTGGATGAAGGCTTAAGTTTATGATTTTCAGTTTCACCAACTTAAAATAAACCCTCTAACTGACACGTTTACTTTAGGAGCAATTAGTAGTATCTCCTGGCTAAGTATTACTGTCTTCCTTGAGCATCTATTCTTTAAACAGTGTTATTCCCTTGATTTTTTATTTCCTTCAGTTTTATTCCTCCAAAAAAAAATCCTGCAAAAGGTACAGCTTCAGTTTTCCTATGATCCTACCTTCAGATACAGCTGGTCACAGTTAGACAGCCTTTCAGTACGTTCTCTCCCAGGTATGACAGCGTTCACAACTGCCTACCCTAGAGAAATGGCTTCTAAACATGTTACACAGTAAAATAAGAAAATGTATTTAAGCATAATAGAAACATTACTAGAAAAACATAGGACATAGCAAAGTCTATCTTAAGTAATCTACAAATTCTATTGAAAAAAGATTGTTGCAGCTCAAAACAAAATTGTATCTACTCTACTGCAAAGTAAACTTTGCAATCTCTTCAAAACCAAGTTAGAGTTTCCAAGGGGGTATTTCACTGTAGCAGGACTAAATGCCTGCAGTGCTACATAAACAGGTGCAGCTACATATTAGCTTAAGTACCTCCAAGGAGGCAAAGCAGGAGGTAGGTCTTATCCAAATCACGCCGAAACAGGCTTCTATCCAACTGTCCCCGTGACAACTCATGCTACCTCTCTACAGGACTTCCCAGCACAGGCACAGCTGTCGACTAACACAGTCACAATGTTTTCAGAGAAGACCTGGCTCCTACCTATCCTGCTCTGAAAAAAACAGGCTGTGTAGGCACACTCAGAGTTGCTTACAAAACTTCAGGAGCCTAAAAGACACTGCCTGGGGACAAATACATTAGTAGTTGAATGATGGAATTCAGTGCAAAAATAAGAACTCTGTTAACAGATCCAGGACAAACTAAGGGAATCAAAGTAACCCAATAGCTTTCGAGGGAAACAGTTTCCTACACCAGTTAGGAAGCTCAAAATACTCATTTGAAAGATCAATGTTTGGAACAGAATATTCTGCACAGTGAGATGTAAAACACACCCAGGAGCCATCCCAGTATTATGCAAAACAGTTCCAGTGTGTTCAGTTTTTGAACCTGGGGTATGCTCCTGAAGTTTAACGGGGTCCCAAGACACACTAAACAAAGAGAGATCAATCTTCTGAATTATGTCATCCATTATTTTTTAACATCTGTTCCATACATAGCTGTATTTCCTCCCACCCCCCAAATCTTATGCTAAATCTTTACCCTCTCCAAGATGCAACAATCAAAAGGAAGAGAAATTCTGTGCATAAATTTGCTCTTGATTCAAGGATACAGAAAAGCTATTCTGAGTCATCCTGAGTTTAATGATAAATACTGAACTTGCTTTTTTACCTCACACTTTATGCTCCTAATATCCAAAATACACATACTTAAAACAGGAGCACCATACCGCCTCAGCATCTAGTTCTTCAGGATTTCCTGTCATGGAATTTCTTCCAATTTTGCCTGAAGTATTTAGTAGTCCCTACTGTCCAGAACAGATTATTGAAATTAATACATTTCTGGTCCAAATTAGTAAAAGATGTTTTATTCATTTTTTGTATCTCTTAAGGAACTGAAGAACATAGATATCCACAGACTTCTTTTACCAACTCATCTTTACACGAATTACAGCTCTATTTCAGCAGTAGTTCAGCAAATAATTTCATCTTGAAAAGTTACATGTTAAATTTTATTTCTCCAGATTCTCCTAAAATAGTCATACTAATGCATAACATTTTAATTTAGCAAGCTTGTAAAATAAATTGTGATGCACAGATGCATGTACAAATTTAATTGCTAAAAGAAAAGAGGATTTAACAACCAAGAATATGACTATCAAATTAATTACATAATAAAAATAAGGAATAAGAGTATGAACTGGTTCTCCTTTTTTATAAAAGCCTTTAATCACAAATTAGCACTAAAGGGAGGGTATACTAAAACATATATTTCTGAATTCTACCCAGTTATATAACTTAGGTATTTTTAACCAAGTTGTTTACACTTGAACTCTGTATCTTCTCCATTTTTATTTCCTTCTGGATTCTTCTTTTGACTTTTTTTTTTTTTTTGGCTCCACCTCTTTATCTTCTCTCAGAACACACAGCATACTCTCTCAAGACATTATGTTTGTTCCACTTCTCTTGGATTATTTGCATCTTGGATGCAAATACAACCTCAGGCCCCCAAACAATAGCTTCACAGACCCCACCCATTCAGAAGTGGTCACTTCAAGGAAAGATCTTGGGCTGTCAAATATTCTGCCCCTGTCAAATTTACTAAAGCCAAAGTGCTATATTACTATTGCTATTCCTGATCATATCACACTAGCTACTTTTTATGCTTTAATCGCTGTATAGAAGACAATCATCCTCCCTGTTTTAGGCCACTAAAGCTACATTCTTTTTGACTCTTGCCTCCACACAACATTTTAAGTGAGGCACTTCTGCATATCACCCCTGAGGTTCCAGCTTCTTTGACCATACTGTTGAAAGCCATTCTCTGTTTCATGCTTTCAATACTGCAGTCTCTTCCTCTCTGCACAGTGTTTTTTGTCTTTTTTTTTTTTTTTTTTTTTTTGGTGGTGGTTTGTGTGGGGTTTGGTGGGTTGGGTTTTTTTGTTAACTAATTATGTAAGTGCACTCACAAAAAAAAAAAAACCAAAACCTTGAAGTATCCAGATATTAAATGATCTATCCAAAGATCCCATGCAAAGCTGTGAATTCATGTCATTAGCTTTGTGTGACATGAGATGCACAGTAGGATATTAATATTTCAAAAACATCAACTTATTCCATTTTTACAGAGAGATTCCTTGAGGAAATAACTTGATTTAGGGTTTAAGTATAAAGGTTCTTTGGAAACAGGAAAAACCTATGTAAATACTGAACATATGATAAGTCTGTCTTACTGCTTGTGCCTCTTCTTCATTAAAACAAATCATGTACGTGTGGTGCAACAGATGCTTCCTGAGGCAGATAGCCTCCCACAACACATGACTAAAACCTCTGTCAATAATACATTCTCTCTTTCACTTACCCTTTTACAGCCTACCTCTTTAAACCAGTTTAAACAATTGCAATCTTCTGTATATTAGTAACAAAGTAATAATAGTAGGAGCTAGATTTGATAAAGAAATTCATACTAGCCTGCCCTAACAGTAAGTATAGTCTTTTCCCACAGCCTTTCTTTTTTCTCTTCTCTGCTGTACCATACTCCCCAGTTTTCACACTGTGATAGCCTACTTCACAGAAATTAGTAAATGCACAGCAAAGCATACTCTAAAGTATGACACAAATTTATTATCCAAAGCATTTTTTTTCTTTGAGCTATGCTTCTTGTTTTGAAGTACATAATTCTACACTGAAAATTCAGGGCAAGCATTAGAAAATTACGTGAATCCCAAATGCAAACCAAGAAATTCAAACATATGAGTAGCGATGACAAAAGCTGTTTTTCCAAGTATTTTGTAATAATTAGAATTAGAAACGTATATTCTAGTGAATTTAAAAGTTCAAGCTTTTTCATCTTTATAAATCTTTAAGTTATACCATGTAGTCTATAACCTAGGTAACAGACCAAAGAATAAGGAAAAAAAAAAATAATCTAACCAGTCCATGCTCAAACTACAGCCCCTTTATCTTCCTTAGAAGACTTCATCAAATCCCTCACGTGTTTCCATGACTAGTAAATCCCATGCTAAAAATTTAGATCAAATTTCCTCACATCAATTTAATCAAGGTCAAATACAAGCTTCTTTACAGTCCACACAAGCTAGATCTTCCAGTATCATACAATTTTTGAGAAAATAAGAAGTTTCTTAGAAAAGTTCAAATTTTCTTATATCCTAGAGACATTCTCTCTCTACAGAAAGACTTTATTTGAGCCTTCATTTTACAAATGAAAAACAAACTACAGTATAAAACAGGGCATAAGGAACATTGGGAAAAACAATAGACTGTGCAGATGAAGTATCTGGAATCAGTGATGGGGGTTCTCAACTGGATTAGCAAATTAAAATAGTTAAAATAAATAGTTTAACATCTTTAGCTCTTGTTACCTTCCTCTCTCAAAATAACTTATTTACAAGAACTTCCTTCCTTGGTGTAAATATACACTTGTAATTTGTAACTCTGTTTTAATGCTGGTAAAACAGCAGAAAGTTATTATACATTGTCACATTTTTCCTGACAAATAAAAATCTGATGAATATCTAATCAACATACGCAATATACTGCTCTTCCAGGAGTCTTGCAAGCAAAGACCATGCAGCATGAGACAGGAAATCCATTATCCTGCTGTGAAGTAAAATCCTTGTATTTCATGCAAGTTTTACTTCTAATAAAGTTGTTTGGTTTTTGTTTTTTGTTTTTTTTAATTATCAGACCTCAGCCTTAAACACAAGCAGAATTACCCACTGTGATAAAAAAAAAATCTGGTACATTAGGACATACTAACGTTACATTCAGACCTTCTGTGATTGGGTGACTATATAACAATGTTGTTAAAATGTCAGATCTTTTAAGATTACAGTAAAGAGCCAGTAAGAGTGCTACAACAAGAACACATAATTTACTAGTTGAACTTGGAATTAAATTGCATTTCTCATTAATTTCAGGTTTGCTTTTAAAGTCTTAGAAGAAAATACTCTATTCAAATACATATTCATCACTGATTTGCATGGAAACTATATGTACAAAAAAAAGCTAATTTAGGGGTTAATTAAATATTTCTTCAACAATTAAAAATGACCTAGTAGAAAAAAAGGGCTACATGTCAGTCATTTTATGCACAGTGAGTAGTTCAAATACATAGTTTCACTCATCTCTCATTACCCCAGCTATAACAGCACCCCTCATGAACTGTTCTAATTTCAGTTACTTTGACAGGTTTTAAGAGTAGCTTCTGTTGCTTGGATTTATCTTGACATTACTCTGGAACAGGAAGAAATTTAAGGTCCGATATAAAGATGGTCCACTGAAAACCAGGACAGATCATTTGAATACTAATAAAAAGTTGCCAGTGTATAAATACTTCAGTATTTTCTTTTAAGTTTCTTAACTTTCATGTATGCAGCACAAGTCAAGAGAACCACACAATGCTGAGAAGCTACTCAGAAAGCTCACACTCCAGCACTAATTTTTCAGTTTGCAGACTGGATTGTGCCTTTCCCAAACATTAATGACAGTAACCAAACATTCTATAATAACACAGCTAGACTATTTCCAGTGTCTGAACTACCTCCTCACCATGACACTCCCTAAGAATACAGAGCAGATTTTTTCTTCCAAAGACAAAAAGTATATTATTGCATTCTGGATCATTCTCTCCATTGTACTGTATTCCTTCAGAAAACTTGTATCAACCAAGCAAGCATCAATCACTGTTGATGCTGTTTGTACATGGTCACAAAGAAAAGTAAGTAGCATCACTTTAAACTTGACAATTACAATTCACAACTCTAACTCATTCAGAGAGAACAATCTTCCCCAAAATGTTACAAAAAAAGGGAGGAGAAATCAGGTCTAGATTTCTCTCCCACTCATCTCCAGTGAGAATGTGCTTCAGAACCATATGGCAATACTCTCATTTTTAAGGGACAGGAGATGAGGGGACATCTTCATTCCCCTTCCTTTCTCAAGCCCATACCTGACAACTGCCAGAAGCAAGAACAATGAAACTACACAGGTATTTCCATTCCTATCCAGTAATTTTGAGAACACTGATGGTAAAGTTGTGTAAGTTCAAGGGCAACTCCTTTGCCAGGACCACCAAGAGCCTGCCTACCAAACACATTCAAGCACACTCACAAAAAACCTTCAGGCACGTCTGAAGCTGGTTCATAGGACTTAATCTACCATTAACCTACAGCAGGATGTACCTACTACTTGCCTGTAAAATTTAAGCAAAAACACAGGAAAGCTTTCTAGACTGCTGTCTGTAACAGGTAATGGTTTGCACCATGATGTGCCTGGAACAGAACTAAGGTAAACAGGAAAGCCCAGCAACGCCTTAAGCAAGGAAACCTTAGAGCAAAGAAACTAAAATACCAGGTGACAGATCACATCAACTCTTAGTTACCTCACTGCAAGCTAAAATCAACACCATTTACTCTTACAGTAATCACAAAAATAACAGCTTTTATACATAGTCATAAAAAACTTCCCTTTAGGCTAGAACAATGGACAGTAATATTCCATTTCAGACAATTCTAGAAATTAGACTTTCCTTCCACATTTGGCTGTGGGAAGGGCTGAATTAAGAAAAACAGCAACAAGTACTCAAGTGCTGGAACATAAAGAGCAGTTATATAAAACAGGATTAAAAAAAAAAGACAGACTTCATGTATGCACAAGTGAAGGCTTTTTACTCCTACCTCATCACTTTCATCTACTTCAATACCACCATCTTTGTCATCATCCATTTGCTTATGGATCATGCGGAGAGCTTCTAGGCTGAATCGGTCCTCCTCAGTAAAACATGGTGGGCTGAGAGAACTGCAGGGATCTAAAGTGGAGGTGGGGATGAAACAAAACAGAAATATTAGTTACCGTCACTCTAGAATATAAAGCTCTCAAGCAAGAGAAAGGGCTTAAATTCCTGTATGTGCACATGTATTTCACTGCACAGAGACACCAGGTCATAGATGTTAAATTTAGTGATAAAATAATAATTCTTCCCCAAAAAAAAGTGAAAGGGAGGGAGTGGGGATCAACTCTTTTTTCAGGAAGGAAGCCCAAAGAATGAGCCGGAATAGTTTGACTCTTGGATTATTTTTTTCCCACCCCTGTAACTGCTATCTCCACCTCTTCTTCTACTATCCAGCCTTAGTAATGTATCACTGCAACAGCAAATAAAATCACTGCATTTTCCAACCTCCTTTTCAACCCTCCTGGGCTAAACAGAGAGCAGTGGAGGAAGAGAAAAAGAATTGTCATGTCCTATAAACATAGCTTTCATAACAGATAACAAAGGGATGGTAACCACACTGCAGATCATATTCTAAGTAGATAGTAGTACTGAATGCAAAATATTCAAGGAGGACTGCAAGAGAACAAAGCATACCACAAAGAAAATTCAGTTGATAACAATACGTGACATCTTAGTCCCGTATGCTCTGATCAAAACCAGCAGTCACTGGGGAGCAGGATTCCAGGTCAAAAATAGTACATTTTCATTTGCATTCATTACTGAAGGTTCATGATTTGTGTGCATCTGATGGACCTGCTTCCACCATGTCAGACTCTTATCTCTGTTCTTTCCCTTCCACAAAACACAGGCCAAATGCTCCAAAATTCTACAATGCATGATGATCAACCATCATTACTGGCTATCTTTCACAGGCCTTGGCATTAAATAATAGCTACCTATTTCATGAATTCTGATGTACCAAACACCAAAGAACAGAAGGTGGAGAAAGATACAGAAATATTTTTTGGAAAGTTCAGCTTTAATAAGACAGTGAATCCCCACTGTAATAGCCATTATAAAAGTGTACTGACTAGTCCCATAAACTGGCACACTCCAATTTAATCATATAAATGAAAATACAAATTTAGGCAGCCCAATAAGTTTTTCCTCCTTCTAGTCTTTCAAAGGATTAAGCTTTCCTGTTACCACAGAATTTATTGAAGGCTCATTTATATAATTAATGAAAAGTAAGCACATACAGAAATGGATAGGATCTAGAGTTTGCACAGAAAAAATAAATTATGTTAGCATTCCCAAACCAACTGAGTTGGCATGATTCTGCTTTTCTGTCTTTATTATAAATTTTAGAATAATCAGAAATAATGGATGCTGATAAGACTCGGGCTGCATAAGGCTACAAAGCATAAGTACAAAGGTAGCAACCATGGCATAGTTGGAATCTCAGACACACATTATCAGGAGCAATCCCTACAGCTAGCCATGGGTTAAGGCATTCTTACTTTATACACCAGTTTTATTACACAGAAGTTACCTGTTATCTGTGCCCATGTACCAAACAACAACACCAACAAAAACCACACCACAAAACAAAAAAACCCAAACAAAAAAAACACCATCAAAAAACCCCCAAACACCTTACTGATACTGTCCCAGAACAGAGAGATGCTGGTTTCATAACTCTTTCATATAAAACAGAAAGATAAATTACTAAACATTAAACCAGGCCAACTACAAACAGTTTTCAGCTTTGGAATGCAACTAATGTTTCTTGGAAAAACTGAAACTGAGTAATTTTTTTACATTAAAAAAAAAAAATCTGATTTTTTTATCCATCTTTGTTTCACTAGAAAAGGTTCAATCTGCACAATACACAGCCTTTACATTTTTGCCTTGCAATGAAAAAATTATTATCATTAGGGGTTTAGAGACTTATCTGGGTAACACTGAGTGGTTGGTGTAGAAAGGCTTCCCTTGCATTAGGAATGAATCACCTCAAAGTTCTGCTAATAATTAAATTCCAAAAGCCATCAACAAAGAATATGGTACTACTTAAGTACAACCATATATAGGAACCACCATCTTCGTACTGCAAGACTAGATCTCTGCTATGTTTTACTTTAGAAGAAAGCATAACTGTCAGAATAGATTAAACAGGTCCCTCAAACACACCTAACTTGTTTGATTTGTAATTCGTTCTATTCTTACATAGAAGAAAACATCAGACAAATAGTGTTCAAGGTTTGCAAGCATCCACTCAAATGCTTTTTCCATGTTGCTCAGCTGAAAGCCCAGCTTTTAAAATAAAAAAGGTTTTCTTAGAGTACATTTTCTTAACACTGAGGTTGATCAGTTTCTTAATCAGAGTACTTCTTTATCTTAAATATGCCTCTTTTGGTTATTTAAGCAGGAAGGCACTTTAAAGAGCCATGCCTCTTCTTGAGAGAAGTAAATAGGCTGCTTGTGCTTCAAACATCCCATGCACTGGCTTCGGGAACACCTGAACTCTCTCCTAAGAGACAACAGCGATCCAATCGCTCCTTTTGGGACTGAGAAACATGGAGTAGGACCACATCTCCACTGTAATAAAAATTAACCCACTCTAAACAGAATCCAGATTTATCTTCAAGCTTATTTACATATGGCAAAATTAAATATTCCCAAAGTGACACCACTTGTCATCCCCCTCTTCAGAGAATAATCTCAAAACAAAAACAAATTACAAAACCACAACCTAAAGAGCAAGTGAAAAGCATGTCACAAGCATACCTATGAAGTTCTACCAAATCCAAAAAACAGTTGATGGAAATTTAATCACCTGCAGCTCTGCAGAAGATTCTAAAATGCAGTATTTCACCTCACTTGCATGGAAGAAACAATACCAGATGAAGTATGACTAGAAATCTCGCAAACATCCAGTTAAGCAAAGAGGAAAAGTCTCAAAATACAGCAAACACCATAAACATAAGCCTGAGACCCTGCAACAAGTTATAAGACTAGTTGATAATTTATTTCTCACTTTGAATTCACCCTACTGAAGGCATTCTGGGATTCCAAGCCTTCTATTGTACTTTAAGGACAAACCTAATTTCATGTCTACACCAATTTATCTGTCCTAGTCTGGTGTGTTGTCATAAATATACTTAGTCCAAAATCACCACCACAGGAAAGAGCACAGAGATGATACCGAGAAGCTCACTCAGGGAGTGAACCTGATAGCTTAGAACTCGACCCTTACTTGAACAAACAGCACAGAAGAGTTACCAAAGCAAACAAGAAAGACACAGTTTAGATGAGGTGGACAAGAGGTATACAAGCATACCATATGTCACTCTAGGCAGGAGTTATTTTATAGCCCAGTTTTTAATGTTGCTGAAAAGTGAGGAAGTTTCAGAACTCCTGGTCATGATAAGAAAGGAATTCATTACTAAAAAATTAAATGTCAAATTTATGGCTCAACAAACTTGGCAGAGGCTTTTGAACCAAGCCTTCCTCCTGCCTTGAGTAGCTCGGTAACTATCTCCTAGCTCTGAAGGAAGAGGTGAAAGTAGTCTTCACCAGTCCAGGGAGCTGCACAAAGCCATGGGTGTGGAACAGTCACATAGGAGATGTTTTAACAGTGAGCTGAGTACAGTTATCCAACCCTGTGTACAGGGAACTTTGTATTTACAGATCAGGGGAAAGTAACACCTAGGGCTTTTTGTTTTCCTTCCCTTTTTTTTTTTTTTCCCCTCTTTTTTTCAATGAGGCTAAAATAAGGTTAGGCTACAAGAAAAACTTCAGTTCAAAATTCTCGTGAGCTTTAGAATCCCAGCTTTTTCATCACATTACCTAAAGGCAACAGGAGTTAAACTTACGAAGTGACACTGTCAACACAAGCCAGTAAGGAAAATTAATGACATCCATATCTTCAAGCATTCATGTCAGCAAAGCCCTTGAAATTTATTTTAGGAAAACACCATTAGAGATTGTTCCAAAGCAAAAGGATATATACATCTCACCATCTTTCATCTACCTTGCATTTACTTTTCCCTCAACTGCTGTGACTGTAACAGACTTCAGAATGAAAAGGACTGACAAACCAAGAAGTAGCTAATAATCCTGTAGTTATCACTCACACTCACCCTTTCCCATATGGACATTGGAACATAAGAGCTATGATAGTGCCAAAGCCTGTGACAGAGACCCCAGCCAGCTGTCTGCAGTTCCAATCTCGCCTCTTAAGTGCTTGAGCCCTTCCGTCTTTTTTGATGCCTCAAAGAGCCTTTTTAAGAATTCAGGGACAGATTAAACCTTTGATTTTCAGAGGTACCTGGAAGCAAATACACACTTCCACACTTAAAATTTAAATACCTTTAAATTTCCCCCTTAGTTCACTCAGAGCAACTTAGTGGTGGTTGGCAGTTACTTGGAGAGATCAGCTACTATATGTCATTTTTGTTCTGTGGGAATGTCAGCATTCACTGAGAAGGAAGAGCCCTTTTTTTACACCAACATATGGCAGTCCTATGGAAGCTGCAGTGTTTCCACGACTGCCTTCTTCTGATGAATTCAGGAGTTTACCTTGTTCTACTACTTTTATGATTCCTGTGCCTAAGAAGCCATCTGGGACAAAGGGAAGCCACACAGAAAAGGCAAGCGCTGTATACTAGTGTCAGCTTCCTAAGTACATACTCTGCTTAAAATAACTGTTTCAACAAGCTGGGAGAACAGAAGTAGGATTTCTTTGCATTTTCCAGAGCCAAAGCAGGTGGTGACAATATCAACTCCACACCAAACACATCTTCACCTAAATACAATTTCTATTTCCTTACATTTCTTTTATGCTTTAGTTTTACACTGTACTTTAACACATTACAGTTTCTACATCAATTCAACATGATTCTTTTCAAGGCAAAAATACCTGTAAGAGAACAACGATTTTGAAAGACGTGAACACAAATCTGAGTGTCAGGTTATGTATGGATTCTATTGAAATTACTGAAGAGTAAGTTGTTTTCAAGTATTTCACCAGATGTTCAAAACAGCTATTCACAGTAAAAGCAACAAACATGTTGCTTTTCTCTTACATCCTTACATAAGGTGTTGTTCAAATCTTCAAATGCTTGAAGAGACAGCCTCAGAGTGAGCTTCATTTACTCTTTCAATTAAAAGCTCCCAAAGCAAATCACTCCTACTCTTAATAATTAAACTCCTCCATATGGCAAGTAGGCTGAGCAGGATATAACAGTTGACTTGACAATGTCATTTGTGACATTTATTTAAATGATTATAGCAAAAAATAAAGTTTGTCATTGCAGCACATCTTTCCACTAAAAACATTTGAAAAAAACAGATAAAATTTTGACAAAAAAAGGGCAGAACACCCTTATCTTCTAATCACAACACCGATGTTACTTAAATGAGCTTCCTGAAGAAGAAAATGCAATAATACTAATGACAGCAGAGAAAGGGGAAGGGATGCAACGTGAAAGGAGATTCAGAACACTGTTGCCTCCAGATAATTTTTAAATGTAAAGTTTCACATTGAGTTTTTCCAATACTCCATACTAGAAATTCAGGGAATTTCTGAAGTTGTGTTTATAAACCCATGCAACAACAGTAGATGAGAGTCACAGATGAAACTGGCACCTGAAGCACTCATTTCTGAACACGTGTGTAATGATTAGAGACTCGTAACACTTCAGTTAAAAAAAAAAAAAAAAAAAAACCAAAAAAAAAACCACACAGCTATTTACAGTTCAGCTCTATGAAAGCTGTCATAGTTCTTTTAAAATCCACTAAACATCTTTCAGTAAAAAAAACCAGACATTTCAAACAACCTTAAAATAATTCATTACCACTTCAATATGTATACAAGCATCTTCTCGTATAAGACATCCAAACCCGGTTTTGTCATTATTTACAAGTGTCCATTTATTCTGCTATTGCAGTATCTTTTAATATATGTAAGTTGTATATTTTTCCCCCACATGGAGATCTGAAACTTGATGAGGCAAGAAAGGCTTTGATTTTTGCTTAAATCACCATTAGCTCATCTCTGCTTTCTCCACACCCACAAAAAAGCTGTCTAATTCTGAACTTAAATTTCATTTTTAATACAGAGAAAGAAAAAAAAACCAAACAGTGAAACCATCGTTCGTGATTTAAAGCAGAAATTCAGTGAAATAATGCCATTAGCAAAACCGAGTGTTAGGACAGGTTTTGATTAAAGGTTTTCTAATCTTTCCTAGATCAAAAGCTTTGAAACAAACTGCAGAACAGCAGACACTGTCAATATTTTGAATGCCTTAACAGGCGATCAGAACATCATACACTATCTTCGAAAACTATTTAAGAACTTCACAGGAATAAAAATGTTTACTCAAAGGAAAAGATATGAAAGGAATTCTCTAGAAAATTAAATTTGATGTCAAATCTAATTTTGGTTTCAATTTAACCGCATTAAAAGCAACTATTCCAAATCAGCAATACTTATTACAAAAAAGGCTTGAATATGTTAATCATGTCAAAGATTACTCTGACAAGACAAAATATCTGTATAAACACTTCATTTAGACTGTTAGGAAATTTATTATTAAATTACAACACTGCCCTGTCTGACTAAACAAAATCAAGAAGATGGATTCATGGCTTTTCCATTAATTTCCTTCCCACATCCTCCCTGAGCAATGACACAGTTGAAGGGAAAAGGAAATTGGACAATTATTGTATACAATGCTCAAAGTAGACGGATTTAGGGAAGGAATTCCTGCCAACCCTAACAAAGCAGGATGAGAGGAAACTGGGAGATGCATCTTACACAAACCATCAAAAATTCTCAGTTTTTTCCTCCTTTCAACCTTACTTGTACTTTAATGATATGTGTTATACAAACCTACAAACATACACGAACATTTAGTTAAAAAAAAGATGTCTGATCCCTACTCCCAGCAATAGGAAAGTCTGTCTCACCTTCTCTGTATTTAATAGTACAAGACCAAGAAGGGAAATATTTTATGCAGTTAAATTTAAGCTTTCATCCATGTATCTTGATTTGGTAGTAAAGACTATTTAACTCACCTTTAAAAATGTATTATGTACTCTTGGCATGTTACAGTAAGTATTAACATCTAAAATTAGAATGCCTCCAAGAAAAAACAAATTTACATAGGTTCAAAGATGACCGAAATTCATAACTTCACCTCGCATAAAAACTCACAAAAAATGAACAAGACAGTTGGTATTTTTGCCTTATATCCCTTACATATTTAGAAGTTACAGCTGTCAAAGAAACATGACTATGAATTTACTATCTGAATTCGTCAACACAATATTAAGCTGATGAAATAAACTACAGATATATTCAGTGACGATGCATAACACCCATCTGAGCACATATAACAATGCACATCTAAGCTTTTTATATATTTTAGGTCTGACTAGTTCCTGCTGTTCTAACGAGTTTCTCCCTTTTCTAACAGCAGGAAACTGGAAAAGACACAGTATATCCCTGATCATATACTTTAATCTCCCCAAGAATTTGTCAGCTCTTAAGGTAGAGCAGTAGCATAGCATTTAAGCCACTTTCTTAATTCAGTCAGGAAATCAGAAAAGAGATTTACAGGTGACCTTCAAATGCCTGACAATACGTCCATGTGATTTCTGAAGCAAACTTCATAGTAGCTGTTTTCTAGATAAAACCTCATCTTCTTGCTTAGAACTCCATCCTCGTTAAAACCTGTGCTGCGCATTAACCTGGAAGCCTGATCTTTAGCCTACTGAAAGTCTATAGTCAATATTCAGTGTACCAATTTCTATTCAGATTTGGCTCAAGAGCTAAGCAGAGCATGAGCCACTAAATTCCTTTCTGGAAGACGTTGATCTGCAGAATACAACCACCGTGGTAGCATGGCTGATAATTTAAAAGTTTACAAACTCTTTTCATGATGAAAAGGTAGTTCACAATTTCTCAGGATGAAAAGGGGAGGGGGGAAGCACTTGAAAAATATTTTACCACCTTATATTATTTTTTTAAAAGTTTAGTAAAGAGGCATAGAAAGTTTTACAGATGCAGTTTTAAGATCAAAAAAGCATATTTTAAGACCTAAATCTTTAAACTTTTAGATAAATAAACTGAAACACACTAAAATTACAAATTAGGAGTGCATTAAAGCAATACAAATTATTTGCATATAAAATTATATGTAACTTTAAATGTATAACTTTAATCACACCAGTTTTTCCTCTGATATATTTGTTTTCACATGTGATTCATAATCATATCCTATATCCATGAATCAGGCATGTTAGCATGACATTGCTGACATTACTGAATTACTTCAGTCTTCTACACCATTTGATCTAGTACGTATACTATTAACTGTTCTGACCAAGGAATTAAATTTAATCCTCTGTGAGCACCATCTGTAGCATCGTCAGTTCTCTCAGAGTTCTTGTAACAACATGTTGTCAGGATGTATTTATACTTTAAGAGAGCATTTCAGAATTGTACAACTGCAACCTAAATTAAACAGATGTAACATTGTACTTACCATAAAGGAAGTTTAGCATCAGGGCACTTCTTTTTTAAATACACAATCTGTTAAATTTCTAGCATGTATTAAATTTGTCAGCCTTTGCAATGTTTATACTCTCAGAAATACAAATGCACTGAGTCCATAGATTCATTTTATTTAATCATTAAAACCCTAATGAAACACTTCCTTTTAGCACCATTCACCCTATCATTTTAAGGATGTATAAAAATCAGTTTCTTTAAATAGTCCTATTAGCTTATGCGAAGATTTAGCAGTGCAGATTGCTGGCTAGTTAAGGACTATCCCACTTCCAGAAGCTTACATGAACTGTTCTGCAGTTAGCACTCGTATCCAACTCCACACTGCACAACTGGCAGTTTTGCTCCTACTAATATGCTGCTAAATATTTTTCTCATGATGAATTTCACCAAGTGATAAACGGGCTGACAAATCTACTGATGGTGCCTCAGTTCACCTTGGCTTCTTCGATGTAAATAAGATCTAAAGAGCCCTTCTTTAACACAAAAAAAAAGTTTTCAGAATGTAAAAAAAAAATGAGATAGTAACACTTCTTTGGCAATAACATATCATTATGCTATTGCTCAAACTTAACACAGATAGTGATATTTACAATTATCAGAATGGTAGAATAAACCACAGCTGCATATATCTTAGACATATCTTGGTAGATATCTTTTTGATAAATGTATTTTGGGGCCCATAAAGATAGTAGCAAATGGCGTTGTTTTCCAGTATGTATTCCTTAGTTCTTAAAGTGGTCAACAAAATAGAAGCCAGTTCTTGCACAATGAGCACACACTGAACACTCACACTGTACATTGTCATGCACTGAAATCACTCAGAGCAGAAAACGAGGAAACTCAGTTCAATTAAACAAGAACTCCAAAACTTAGAATAAATCATATGTTAGAAATAATTAGCTGAGATTGATTCTGTTTAATAAAAATAAAAAAAAAAATCTAAAACTCATACTAAAAACACATGGCTCTTCTCATCAATAAAAGTTAGACAGAATTTGCATACAAATTTGAAGTAGTAGTCTTCCACCTCTAGAAAAAATCTCAACAAGTCACATTGTAAAGAAAATCATAAGGTTCCTGAATACTCAACATTGGCCTGAACACCACACATCACCAAATATTACTCGTACAGCTTCAAATACCATCAGTTGCTCCCCATCAGCATGAACATATTCAGGATGCGAGGAAGAGCCAAGGCAATAATTTCACATATGCACTGGAGCAGAAAAAGCCAAAGACTAATGCTAAAAGGATTCCTAACTGTTTGTGCCTCTGCCATTCATTCCTGTCCCCGTACTATCCCCTTCCTTGTACCAACAGAAGCACATCTGTGCAATCATGCTGGAGGAAGGACCAGGAAACCGATCCTGCCTGAATTGGTTCTCTATATGCCTGCACGAACACTTGCGACAGGCAGTGGTGCAGCAGGAGGAGGAGGAAGAAACCCATGCAGAAGCAGGCAGAGCCAAGTGCTGCTGCTTAACCCTGGTCCTGACATGCCCTGTGATACAACTGAATCTAGCCAGCAACACAGTAGTGAGCAATAAACTGAAAAAATTGAATTAATGCAGTGGAACAACACCTATGCTACTTGAGCGGAAAACTCCAGCTCTATTTCTTAGATCCTTGCTTTCTCTACTAGGAGGCATAGGACAAGACCATGGCCTAGGCTACTTGTTGCAATTAACAACCATCAAGTGGAAAAATTACACACTTATTTTCCTGCAACAAGTTGATGTCACGGCTGAACTTTAAATACAACATTGAACTCTCTATTTGAGGCAATCTGCACTTTTAAAAGTAGATTTTGTGGCCTATAAAACTTAAACCAGACTTTTGTAACACTACAGTAGGGTTTGGAGTAAGAGCAAACACAAATAAAACACTCCACAAGATTTGATAAAACAGTTTCTAACACCACTGCCAGCAAGCTCAGAATTTGTCCTTTTTCCAAGGCTCTCTTCACAAGCCTAGAGAAGTCACAAGCTCCAGAAGTAGCCTACTTTGACTGCAGACAGTCCTCATCATAAATGGTAGGTCTTCAGAGACACCTCATCTCTAGAAACTTACACCAGCAAGCTCAAAGTGGCTGCTAACCGCATGTCTGTCCCAAATAGCTCCAATCTTTTGACCAGTTTCCAAAACCTGGGAGCCAGAACATGCATTAAGAATTCAATACACAGGACTATAAAAAAGCAACATAATAAGATCTGTCCAAAGCTGACAAACATAAAGCCAGTTGAGTTTGGGATTGGGTTTTTTCTTTTGTTTAGGGCCTTTTTTAATTTTTATTACTAGCAGCACAATAACACAGTTTTCTGAAGAGAGGAAAGAGTCAGCAAGACACTTATGGAAAGCTCAAAGGAAAGAATAAGAAAGTATAAAGATCTTTAAAATTTAACACTGTGACAATTGAGGTTACAACCAACTGCAAAAGAATATTGGTATAAGATACCTTTAAAGGTAACCAATGACATTAAAAGATATATAATCTTAAGTCCTTGCTTAAGTCCCAGTGTATGTTCCTGACACACTGGGAAAAATCAAGATGAAATAAAGGGCAGTAAGCTTCTTCCAGATGATGACTGCTTTTACTCACAAGAGTCATTACAAGTACTTTAAGACATGTATACATATAGTTTATTTAAACATAAAATTTCAGGGTATATTTTAGAGTCTTACTTAAGACCTTAAACATTAATATTGATTTCTGTCTACCAGATATGAAAAGGCTAAAGCACAAAAAATAATATCCTAGGGTTTTTTTTTAAACTCTGCTGGACGCACACTGCAAATGGAACCGGGCATCTCATGCACAAAATTACCAATGCCTCTACTGCTATTTGCTCCCCGCAACAGACAGGAGTAGGAAAACAGGCACATAGCCAAATTCCAACAGACGTGTTTCTGCTACACTACCTTTTTTTAATATATCAAATATCAACACATACAAGCAGTCCATCATTTTCAATATCAAAAAGTAAGTAACTTCCAAAAGTTAAAAGCACCACCTGCCCATCATTAAGCATAAACAAAAGTAAACCAGAACCATGAAAGATTAATTCTACTTCAAAAACATTCAGTTAGATCCCATTTTCAAAAACCCCAGGAAGCTAATTTCACATGAGACCTTCTGTTTCCCACAGAAACAGAAATATGTTACAAATAGCACACGGAGAACAAAACATTTTTACTAAATTAGGATTGTTTTCAAATATGTTTTGTTAGTGTCCTGTTGCCGCTTTATGGCCTCCATAGACAATAAAACACATCTGAAGTTCTTCATTCACATATCAAAGAGAAGCACGTTTTGTAATACTATTCTACTCTGTAATTTCGCCTTCTACAGGCTTCATCTCCAAGGTCTGCTCTGACGCCCTAAATGCAATACCTGACAAAAAACTGACACCCAAAAACCAACAATTCTGTGCCAGTCACATCTATCAACATGCATAAATATTTTAATCTTTTCTATATTAACACAGTGATTTTGTAGGTTGTAAACGTTCTCTTTAAATCTGTTTTTCTCTGTAACACTTTTAAAGCAATTTTTATACCAAGTCATCTGTGGGGACAGGGGGACAATGTTTTTCTATTCTGCATTTTTGAGGAATACTAAGCACAATCAACATACAGTTGATAACAGAAAATGGGTAACATAGTTATTCTTTACTCTCCCTAACACAGAGTTACATTCTCTATTTACTATTAGAACACAAAGGAAATAGTTTCCTCCTTTCATTAAATTTGGGTTTTTTATTAATATTTAAATTAACACATGTGAGTTAACACAAGAAAAAGTTTCCAGTTAACATGAAAACAGATAAACATAAAAAACACTGTTCTTACAAATAACTTCCAGGCAGAAAACTTTTTTTTCAAAAATGCACATTTTGAAATATTTAGACTAAATCAAACATTAAATATCTTCTATACAGAAACAGATCATAGTTTTGCAGTAAGCCAACTGACAATCTACATTATTCAAGTAATTTTTTTTAAAGTAAAATATTGCATTGTTTGACCATACGTATACACATGAACACATACATACTTAGAGCATGCAACCTTTTTTATTTCCTTTGGAGACATTTTGAATCCATTAATACTACATATTTTTATTACTTTTGTCTTCCAAAACTTGTGCTCAATGAAATTGTTCAATTTTATTCAGATTAAAAGAAAAAAGTTTCAATACTACATAATTTCAAGGAGATCACTGGTTTTCAAAAAGCTGGGCTTGTTTAGTCTTGGGAAGAGGAAGGTCAGGCGATCTCACAGTAGCCTACAACTAGCTGCTTGACAGCAGATGGCAAACCCTCCCCAGCAGGGGCAGACCATACAACACGGGCCACCAGTCAAACTACGCACTGGGAGGGTCAGCTTAGACATCAGGAAGCCCTTTTTTGCTAGGAGAGAATTGCAACACTATGACAGGCTACTCAGAGGATGTGGATTCTTCACCCTTAGAGGTTTTCAGGAGCTGGCCAGATGACCTGTTCTTGCAGTGGTGACATTCTTGCTCAAAGCACAAATTTGACATCCAGTGGTCCCTTTCAACCAGCATCTCTATCATCTCTTTTGAAAGGCAGATTCTAGAATAACAACTACCCCAAATACTGAGGGCTCCAATTCACAAATACAGATAAATATGTAATACCAGTACTCTTATTTATGAAATGTTAATTGTATCCTAGAAAGCGTGCTGTTGTGACATTTCTGACCCCCCACATTTACATCTCTAAGTATTAAGTAACTATCTAAGGAAAACAAACAGTGAAATGAACAAGGCAAGCCTGAAGAAACCCTCAGAAAATCCTGATCAAATCCCAGTTGGGATCTTACAGCATTGACAATTCTTCGCAGGTTTTACTGCTTTTTAATGTGCATATGTATCCTCACAGTCAAGAATGTTTGTATTCATGCATACAAGTGAACTTCTGCTC